>NW_009637314.1:29001-53590 GCF_000690535.1 Cariama cristata | reverse complement strand
AGTTGATTGCCGAGGGGCTGCAGAATGTGATTTCAATAGTAGAACAAGTAACAAACTTCTCAAGTTGAGTATTGTCAAAAGAGCTCAAAGAGTCATTTTCTGTATTATTTCCCTAGTGTAAGCATTTAAAAAAAAGGAGGGGAGGGTTGAACGGGTGGGGACACAGACAGACACCAAAATCGTTTGAATGTTATTCTGTTTAAATATAAAAATGTCTTTTTACTGTGAGGATGGCCAAGCACTAGAACAGGTTGCCCAGGCAGCTTGTGGAGTCTCTGTCCTTGGAGACACTCAAAATCTGAGTGGAGAGGGCCTAAGAAACCTGCTCGAGCAAGAGGAGTTGGACTGGGCAATCTCCAGAGGCTGCTTTCAGTCTTGATGATGATGCAATTGTCAGCTCTATACAAAAACTATACACTGACCTCACATTAATACTGGGAAACAATAGTTTTTATCAAAGCAAAGAATGCAACTGAAGACAATTTAAAGTTGTACCACTTCCACATAAAGACATTTACATCTGTTGATGAAATTGCCTTGGTCTGGATTTTTGTTTGGGTTTTCATGTGTACCATAAGCTATCCATCGCCAGAGTGTATCCAAGGATTTAGAAACCTTTGTTTCTGTTTCCACTATAATTTAAATTTAAGTATGCTTCAGACATTTTAAACTCTGTTAATTTCCAAGTTTTAAGGAAGATAAATAAAAATGGAATCTGTAAGTTTACACAGCTTTCTGTGACACATTTTAACATTAACTTTAAGGTGTTCTAACACAACCGTTTAAAAACCTTCTCAATTTCAAAAGAGTGGCACACTGATCATTCCTCACTTTTGTTTGTGAATGTTAACTAAAACCAGTGATGAAGCACAAACAAGCCGCGACAATAGACCCAGACCTTAAAAGCAGTCACGCTCCTTGGCACGGTGGAAGCACAAATCCTCTTATAATGTCAAATGAACGACATTTTAAACAGCATATTCTAAACAATTTTGAAAAAAACAAAGAAAACCAAAATGCAAATTAACAATTTTACAATAATTTTATATTTGAGAACAAATTGGGTTCACACCTGGAAAGGCCCACTGCTTTTATAGCTATTTCTCACAGTACATAAGCTTTCTTTTAAATCAGAAGGACGGTTTCAGCAGGCCTAAGGCCCTGCAGTGCATCAAGTAAAGCACTTAATGCAAATATTCTCATCAGTGTAGTGAATGAATCACCAGAATTTAAAAGAGAAGTAAAAGCTACATCTTCCATTGCCTGTGTATCTTCAAAACACCTACAGCTCTTGTTTCATACACAAAAGAAATACTTTTAGATTACTCTATAGTTACCTAAAGTGTTGATTATATATAGAAAGCACATAAAAGTATACTGACTTTGTGTAAATCAAGATTTTATGGTTTATTGCATTTGTTTACAATTTTTGTGGGGGATTTTTTTGGTGTAGTTTGACCAAACCATTAGACATATCTACATAGGTTTTTTCAAGATTCTTTTATCACACAGTGATCAATTCTCTACATTCATTTTCCGTAGCTCTCTCAATTCCAGTTTTCCAGAGTTCGTTGAGTACTGATACTACTGAAAAAGTACAAGTTCAAACACACCTATACAAACAAACTAGACAGAATATTGCAGATAAGGCTACTTTTTTTTTTTTTACTTTTTATATATATATATAAATTTGTTTAAACCAGGCACAGAGAACTTTGGAACACACAATACTGAAAGCCACCTATGATAATTTTTGAAGGTTAGGTGTTTGCAAATTCCAGTCAAGCATTCATCCCTAGAGCTTTAACAATGAACACATAGATCTTTTATTTCCTCAGCACTTCAAGTGAATTGTACCTTAAACACAGTGGTTCTAAAACTGTACCATATTTACCAGAATAAGACTACAGATGAGCTAATTAATTGCCACCACGTTCTATTCAACTGTGTGCTTTACTTCACAACAGAGCTGACTGTGCAAAGGCCAGCCTCACAACAGTGAAAAAACATGCACAACTGAACCGAGAGCAGGCAATGGCAGGGCACTTAGGGACAGCGTCCAGGTTCATCGTGGAGCATGACAGTAAGAAGTACTGGCTGCAACAATCAGAGAACCAGCACTTGCACACACACAACTTAAGGAAAACTGCATTATCAAACTGTACCTTTACATGAAGTTCAGGCACAAACTTTTTCCAATATTCCCAGTTTGCCAGAAAGCTCTGAAGAACATACCCCACCAAACACTTTAAAGATGTATAATTCTGCACATTCAATTCCACATTAATTCACAAAATAAGCACTCGCTTTTCAGCCACCTGTGAATTTAACAAAAAACCCTCACAATTTAAGATTAGCAAATGCATTTCCAATCTACAGCTTCATGTAACATTACTAATAATATGTCTTGTTCAAGAAATTCTCTCAAAACATATGTAATATATACTGCGGGTAAAGGACACAGTGAACACATTATTTCCATTCTCTCTAACAAATACCTAGTGATTATGTGCAGTGTTTTAATGTTGATGTTAAAAATTACATGATTCCTGCTCTTCCAGTCCCATTTTACTTTTGTAACACGAATTAGAACTTCAGAAGTGCACATACAACATGGACTGCGAAGAGTACGAATTAGTGCTTGTTCCACATAGGTGCTGCCATAGGTCCCTGTGGAGCCCTTTCAACAGTCACAAATTCATCAGGGTTGTCAAAAGCTTCATAGTGGATTAATAAGTCTTGAATAGCACACTCCTCAATCTGGAAGGAAAAAAGAACATGTATGTCAGTGTCAGATCTACATTTACACCAGTACCACGGTTATGAACTGGCTTTACTGGTCCTGAATGCACGTCTGCTACAGACCTCCTCATCAGGAGGATGCAGTAGATGAGGCCTTCTTCAGACAACTTGAAGAAACCTCATGTTTGCAGGCCCTGCTCCTCATGGGAAAACTTGAGCCACCTTGATATCTGCTGGAAAGGCAACACAGCAGGGCACAAGCACTCCAGGAGGTTTGCATTGGTGTAAACTTCCTAACACAGATGATCAAGGAGCTGATGAAGGGAGACACGCTGCTGGATCTCATACTTACAAACAAAGGACTGGTCAGGGATGAGAAGGTCAAGGGCAATCACAGCTTGGAGCTCAGGCTCCTGCCAGACGGGAACAAGACAAATAGCACGATAACAACCTGGGACTTCAGAAGAGAAGACTATGATCCATCTGTCCAGGGATCTGCTCGGAAAAAATTCATGGGATCTGGCCCTGGAAAGAAGAGGGGTCCAGGACAGCTGGTTGATTTTAAGGGTCACCTCCTCCAAGCTCAAGAATGATCCATGTCAATGAACAGGAAGCCAAGCAAGAGTCGCAAGAGGCCTGCACGGACGGAAAAAAGAGCTCCTGACAAAACTCAAACATAAAGGAAGCATACAAGAGATGGAAGCAGAGAAAAGTGACCCAGAAGGAAAACAGAGACACTGTCTGAGCACATAGGAACAGAATTAGGAAATTCAAAGCCCATCTGGAGTTGAATCTGGCAAGGGACATGAAGGGCAATAAGAAAGGCTTCTACAGGAGCAGAAAGATGACATAGGCCCACTGCTGAATGACAAAGGACATGGAAAAGACTGGGGAACTAACAGCTACCTTCATCTTGGTCTTTAGTGGTAAGATCAGCCTTCAGCAATCCCAGGCCCCTGAGATCAGAGCTGGCCAATATGACTGCCAGCCCATGCTCAAAAAGAAGAAAAAAAATTCTTTGAAAGGTTGTGGTGATAAGGGTTGGTCCCTGAGGACTGGAAGGAAGTTCCAACCTTCGAGAAGGGCAAGGAGAATCTAGGTGACTACTTACCAGTCACCCTCATCTTGATCCCTAGGAAAGTGGTAGAGCTTAAGTACAGATCAAGAGCTTAAGTGGACAAGCTTAAGTACAGACAATATAAATGGACAGTGAGACAGACTGAAAACTGGCTGAAGTGGTGATCTCAAACGGTTGTGATCAGTGGCACAAAGTCCAGCTAGAGGCCAGTCACTAGCACTAATACTGAGACTAGGGCTGGTACTGTTTAGCGTCTTCATTAATTACTCGGATGATGGGACAGAATGCACCCTCAGCAAGGCCGCAGGCAATACAAAACAGGAAGGAGTGGCCGATAGGCCAGATGGTTGTGCTGCCACTCAGAGGGATCCAGACACGCTGGAGAAATGGGCTACGAGGAACCTCATGAAGTTCAAAGGGAAACGCAAAGTCCAGCTCCTGGGAAGGACAACACTAAGTACCAGTATACACTGGGGACCGACAGGCTGGGAAGCAGCTTAAAGTGAAGGATCTGGGGTCCTGGTGGACAAGTTGACTATTAGCCAGCAATGTGCTCATGTGGCAAAGAAAAGTGACAGCCTCCTCTGCTCTACAAGGGACAGCATTGCCAGCAGATTGAGATAGGTGACCCTTCCCCTCTACTCAGCACTGGTGAGACACACTTGGAGTGCTGGGTCCACTTCTGGACTCCCCAGTACAAGACTGATATGGACATACCAGAGGTAGTCCAGTGAAGGGACACAAAAATGATTAAGAGCTTGGAGCATCTGACATATGGAGACACTGAGCACACTGCAGTTGTTTATCATGGAGAAGGGAAGGCTTAGGGAGATCTTATCAAAGTGTTTAAATATCTGATGGGAGAGAATAAAGACAACTGAGCCACGCTCTTCTCAGTGATGCCCAGTGACAGAAGAGGTAATGGCACAGACTGAAATACAGAAAATTGCATTTAAATATAAAAAACTTTTTTTTTTTACTGTAAGAGTGGTTAGACACTGGAACAGGTTTCCCAGAGAGGCTGTAGAGTCTCCGTCCTTGCAGATATTCAAAAGCTGCCTGGATACAGCTTTGAGCAACCTGCTCTAACTGATGCTGCTCTGAGCAGGGCTTTGGATTAGACAACTTCCAGGCGTTCCTTCCAAACTCAACCATTCTCTGATGCTGTGAATGCATTAATCACGGACTCAGTAGTCAATTTGACTTTAATACAGGCCTATCTTATCAAACAGCAACATGAAGTTATTATTAAATGATATTTAATATTATGTAAATGATACTAAGTGTACCAATACATAATTAATCTTAAAAACTGATCTCTGAAACAAACATTGGAAACTCTTTGTGTTACTTCCCAGCTGCAGTTACTTAGCACTTTACCTGGATCAAAGCCAAAGGTTTTTCTCTGCTCCTAATAAGAGCAGCTTCTTGCTGGAGCTCTTCCTCTACAATAGCTGAAAACATGACAGGTGCTATCACAGGAGAGCTAGTTGGTGATGCTGCTGACCAAGGACTGCAAAAAAAAAAACCAAACGACATTATAAGGCAACATCAAGAACAAGGTCAGCACAACACACAGAAAACAAGCTCCAGAATCTAAGCGACTGTCAAACTTACTTATGATTCTCCAGCTGTGGAGAATCTAGAACATGGTCTTCCAGACCTGCGCTACTTCTAGTGGTGCATCTGGAAAAATGCAGGAAAGGAAAGTGGAAGTCACTGACAGAGCATTCTCCTACATCATACTGCACACTACCAACTTACAGTACGCAATTACAAATGTGCAGGGATTTTCCAGAAGAAAGGCATTAGAACTTGATGCTGAATTTGTCTTTAAGTGTGACACTGTGACTGGAGAAGATACTGATGCCCATTTCTGACTACCTGAACTTAATGGATTTTCAGCTTGGGTGTTAATTCTGGCATTTCCTAACATTTGAGCATTTGAACAAGGTGGGGGTTTTTTTTAAAAAAAAAAAAAAAAGAAAAAAGGAAAAAGTATTTTTACATGTAAAATAGTCAACTGAGCACTGACTATAAATGTTTGCAATTAATATCAAAAGAATATTGCTTCAAGTTAAAAAAAACAAACCACCAAACAACTGTCCTGTATTCAAATTAAGTATTTCATGTAAAAGAACCAGTGCTACAATAGCACCAGTAAATTATTTTCTCAATAAATCATGGACTTTCAGTACATATCCTGCAACCACCTCCTACCTTTACAAGAACAGCATAAAACTAGAATTAACAGAATCAGGGAAAAAAACTGAAACAAAACCCTGAAATATCAATGGAGTTCCCAACAGGAAGATATTCAGTCGCAAAATGTTAACCTCTCAACAAAAAGAAGTCACATTTGGTATACTGTACGCCTTAACAGACAAGCATATTTCTCAGAAAAATCCTCCATCAGTAGGAAGAGACGGATCTACTCTCGTTATTTAATACCTACCTTTGGCAACTTTTGTGATTTCTCTAAAGAAGTGTTACAGCATACTATGAAATGCTAGTACACATTTTTGAATTATTCCATGGCACTGTAAAAAAACTCTAAGGGTGTTGGTATTTCAATAAATCAGTCTCAGTTTGCTGTAAGGCTTTGGTAATCCTCTGTATGTGGCCACAAACTCTCAGAAAAGAGGAAAGATCTATAGAAAGCTGAGAGAATTCCAGTAACTGCTAAGTTGTCTGCCTGGAATATTTTCCCCAGAATACAATTCCAAGGACAACAAGAACCATAATTCCTACCACTAAGCAATGAGGGCAAGATCTCAAAAAATCTGAAATGCAACATCCATCATAAAAAACCAGCATTTAAATGAACCATGCCCAGCTCTTTGTCACAAAACTTAATTTTGCCCACCAAACAGCCAACTACTCAAAGAACAGAACGAATACAAATTTAACTGCTCAGGGGAAAAAAAAAAAAAAAAAAAATTATCTGCAGCAAGAGCTGCCAGGGTATAACACTGGACTTCAAAAGAGGTTTTCTACAGTGTCACTCCCTTGAATCAAACCCAGCAGATACATATTCTGCCAAGTCATATTGCTTCTGTGTTTCCACTGGGAAAGCACAGTTCATGTTAGTCAAGATGATCCTTCCCCTCCATTTTCAGTAATAGTGATCATACCAGACACTGACAGGATAACCAGCGGTACACTGTATGGAGAGGAAACCAAAAGACGTGTCACTCTCCAAACTGGATGCTTCCAGATAACCACTATTCCATAGCTTTGAAAGAACTGACCCATGAAACAACAGATCCACGGCAAGGGTGGTCCAATCTGCTGTACCATTCTCCAGACTGAGTATCCAATATAGCTGCAGTTCCTTTATTGTGACCTGATTAATATAATATGCAATGCTTTTTCCATAGGTGTTGAATAGTTAAAAATGGAAAAAAGGTAGAAAAATTAGTATATATCGGTAAAGGAAAATCAATGACAACTTAAGAGAATCCTTTTTTATTCAAGAAAGGTACCAGGTCATGTCAGACAAGTGTGATAAACAAATATGGGAATTCTGCAAGACACCGAGTCAAGAGGCACATAACCACTTTTTTTTTAAAAAAATAAGTTTCTCATACCTCTCCTACCTAGCTAATTCCTTACTCACTTTACAGTAGGGTTAACCATTATTTTAGCGAATAAGTTAACTTAATTATATTTCTTTATAAGTTAACATGGTGGACACCATAAGCTCCAAAGCTCAAACCAGCAGACAATATTAAGAGATGCTATTAATTTAGCAAAGGATAAAAATGAACAGTATAACTGTGGAACAAAGCAATAGGAAAGGAAATTCAGAAGTACAAACCAAAAGACTGTGAAATGAAGGCTGTAGTAGCTATAAGCTAGGAGTTTTTCAGCTTGAAGAGAAAAAGGAGAATCCAGGGTGTACTCGTCATGACAATGACTCAGAAGTATGTGGCTAGGAAAAAAATCAAAGTTGTTTCTATTTGAAACAAGTACTTTTGCCAACATATACCACACTGGACAAAGCTTATTTGGACTACCTTTAAGTTTTAGTCTCTTAGGTTCAAGGAAGAATGCTCTAAACTGTCATAGACACAGAGAAGAATAACTGATATTGAGTCTTCCAGTGGTCATCTTCCGAGAGAAGACGAAAAATTATCTCTAACCTTGCAGAGGAAAGAATGAGAGAGTATGACTACACTTCATATAAACAGCATCTGGACTGATTTCTGATATACAAAGATAGTCTCCTCTAAACATAAAACCAGATCATTTCAATGTGCCTGAAGTGAAGCAAGGATGGTAGAAAGTTGGCAGGAATGAACAGCCAACTCTACAGGGACTTCAAATTCAAAAAGGACATATATAAACAGTGGAAGCAGGTACAGTCTACACCAGAGGAAAATAAAAATATTATTTCTATGTACAGATATAAAGTTGTAAGAGCCAATGCTCAGCTGGAGCTGAAACAACTGAGGGATGTGCAGGACAAAAGAAAGGGCTTCTATATTAGCAAGTAGAAAAACAAACCAACCATAGAGGTTTCCTGATGACTAGAAAAAGTTAAATGTCATACCCATTCTCAAGAGGGAGGATATGGGGAACCATAGACTGATCAGTCTCACCTCAATCCTGGGGAAGGTTGTGGAGCAAATCCTTCTGGAAGTAATTTCTGAGCACATGTGAGACAAGAAGATGACCGGGAACAGCCAGCATGGATTTATGACACAAGGCAAGCTGTATCTGACCAACCTGACTGCCTTCTGTGATAGGATGACAGGCTCTGCAGACAACCAGAGAGCAGTGGATGTCACATTCCTGGGCTTCAGCGAGACCTTTGACACGTTCTGTTACCATATCCTTACATTCAGTCTGAAAAATATGGACCGAGTAAATGAACTACAAGATAGGTGGGAAATGTGCTCAACTGAAGGGCTTCAGGGGTTGTGATCACCAAGTACTAGTGGCGGTCCTCAGGGACTGCTAGTGGGACCAGTTGTTTAGTGTCTTGGGTAGAATGGAGTGCACTCTCAGGAAGGCCACAGATGGATGGGGAGAGGGTGGGGAGAGTGCAGCAGTCCACATTGTGGATGCCAGGCTACCATTCAGAAGGTCCTCAAGAGACTGGAGAAATGGGCAACTGAGAACTTGTGCATTTCAAAGGCAAGTGCCAAGTCCTGTATTTGGAAGAGAATAGCCCCACACAGCAGTACAGGCTGGGGCTGACTGGCTAGAAAGCAGCTCTGCAGAGAACCTGCAGTGTCCTGGCTGGCAGCAAGTCGAAAATGAATCAGCACGTACCCTTGTAGCAAAGGTGGCCAACTGCATACGGGGCTGTACTAGGCAAGAATGTAGCCAGGCAAAGGAAGCGATTCTTCTGATCTATGCTGTATTTGTTAGTCTACATACAGAGAATCATACCCAGTTTGGGGCTCCTCAATACAAGAAGGAAGCTGTCAGACTGGAACAAGTCCAGTGGAGGGCCACCAAGATTAGGGGATGGAGGAGACAACAGGAAGAACTGCGTTCTGTTAATCCTAAAGGAAGGTGGCAAAGGGGAGATCTCATGTCTGTCTTCAACTGCCTAACTGGAGGGTAAAGATGCAGCAAGAATCTTCTTAGAGGTGCACAGTGATAGAATAAGAGGCAACATGCACAAGCTGCAAAACAGGAGATCCCAGTTAGATATAAAGAACAAAAAATAAATCCCAGTATGGGGATGATCATCTACTGGAACATGCTGCCCAGAAAGTCTGGGGTATCTTCATACTTGGAAGCAGTCACAACTCAACTGGACCAGGCCCTGAGCAATGTGATCCAGTTTGACTTATTTTCAGCAGGTTTAGAGAATCTAAATTATTCTGTGATTTCAACAGCAGAGGACTACTTTTTAGCTGAAGTCTAGATAAATCAGCTTCCAGCTTTTACTGCACTTAAGAAAGATAATAACGTAAGAAAAAGCAGGAAAGAGCCAGAAAAAAGGAAGGAAGGAGAAGAGGAGATGAAGGCAGGTTTTTGCTTGCTGGTTTGTTTAAATAAGAGCACGTTTGTACAACTTACTAAATGCCTTAATTCTGGTATCATCTCTCAATTTTATCTCTTTTTCCACCTGCTTTAATAATGCTTACCTTCCTGCTCATTTGACAGTAACCGACACCTATCCAGCCCATTTGACAGCTACACTCTTCTTCCCACTCTCATTCCAAAGAACTCACAGCACTACTATAAATGAACCCAAGTAGACTGTTACACTTAACAAACCTGTCTCAGTACAGATAAAAAGTTCTTTCCAGAGTAAGACTTATAAACAAACAAACGAAAAAACTGAAACAACTAGCAAAAAAAAGCCACCACAACAAAAATTTCCAAAACCTGGATTTAATAGTTCCAGTGTCACAGCACACTCTAGTGATCAATTAAAAGATAAGTTTAAATATCTGTGTCATCTCCCCCAATTTAAATGTGGCTTTAAAATGTAGGAAGCAGTTCAGATATTTTGAAGCTTTTTGTACATATGTACATCTGTGTTTCTTGCTAGTAGGACACTCAGTCCAGATATTAAATCAACTGCATATATTTCAACATGCTAGATTAATTCCTCAGCTGGCATCAAAATAACTAGGAGAAATGGAACAGATGGGAAACGTTCTAGCTAGCATTTACAGAAAAATGGAAAAAAAGCCTCAAAGATATAGAACTTGGAAACCTGAAAGTCTTGAAAATTAAAGACTGATGCAGAAACATAAGCGGTTCTGCACAGAAACAAAATAGCCAAGTATCATTAGTACTGAACCAACCTGATTAACTCAGTTGGCTGAACTTGCCATGACTCCTGCACAGCCACCAAGATGTCCCTGCACTCAGCACCCCAGGGTTTCTTGAGGATTTGTTCATTTGAAGCCAGTTCAGGTCCGGTGCCTCCCTCATCTAATGACCGCTCTCAGAAAAGGAACACAAAGCCCGGTCTCCTGCAGAACCTCTTGGGTTTTGCTGTACCATTTGAGTCATGTACTACTTATTAGCTCATTATTAGCCATGCCAGAACTAGGCCATTCCCACGCGAAGCCACAAAGACTTGTTTCCACTAAGACTCTTCACTGCTCCCTGGAGTATCACAGTGAAGACAACCCAGGCTGCCACAACAAAGTTAAGTCATGTCAGGCCTATGTTTTTAGCTTGGACTATGAGCTACACAGGCACAGCTGCACAGCATAACTCCCAAGGCTGATCTGTCCCTGGAAACAATGCAGCCACATCCACACAGCCCAGCTTTTGGGCTGATCTACCTCTGGACTGAGTTCAGTTCATATCTCCACATTCGTGACATGGTTCACCTACAGAAAATTTCTGGATTGCATAAATTGGAAGGTGACAGTATACGGAAGGTGTTTATGCAACCATCAAAAATTCCCTCATCCAGAGACTTAAGAAAATTGTCGATTTAATTACTGCACAGATTATCCAAAGAAAAAAGACAAAGCAGGAACGGTAGTCATGCAACTATCTTCAGTGTCCCATCAGTGAGTCCGACATCAACAGATGAGGATTACTTATGCTCTACACACATGAAATTTCCTTTCCTTAAAAAGGAATAGGTAAAGGTGTGGATAATTAATCTTCACAGAAATAGCCCTTGAATGCCACAGGCAAAAATCACAGCCTACTGTGGCAGGAACTGTACAGTCAAAGAATAAAATTACCTCAAACTAGAAACTCAACTCCTAACTTTCAGATGGATGAACTAGTCACCTAGGCTCTTTATATCTAATAGAGAGAAACAACCATCTTCAGTCACAATTCAAAACAGCCTGAAATAGCTTTGGAAGTGCCATCTTTTCCAACTGATTATAGTCAATCTAGTCATCTAGGCTCCCACTAGCTTAATGTATCATTTTCAGACAGCTAACATATTAGGTCTAGATTCAGCTCAAATAACCCCCTTTGAGAGCGTGCAGACTGGCCAGACTGCACAGACTAGACAGAGCAATGCAAAAGGAAAAGAAATGACTTTACGAAGATCACAGAGCAGGTGTGACAAAGCATAATAATAGCATCCAGTGTGAACTCCCTTATCACCAGCCCTTGCCATCTCCCATATGATGAAAAGCTTCATTATTTTGCTAGCAACAAAATTAGTGATACCTGTTTTTCTGCAGACTTCTGCTTCGTGTCCCTACATCTCCACTCACCACAATAACTTCAGCTTTATCCCTCTGTTCCTGAAGAATGCCCACCCATCAACACACTCTCCAAATCCCTCCTACCTCTCTCCTCTAACACCATCCCGCAGACAATGTTCCTATAGTTCTACACTCATTTTGTTCTTTATCTATCAATAAGACACATACTACTTCTGTCCTAGGGAAACACCAGTTTTATACAAGCTGAGCAACCAAGAGGTCCAGAAGAACTTTCTTTTCCTTATGGAGGTGACAGTTTTTGGAGGGGGATGAAACAGGAGTTCATAAGAAAAACTGGAAGGTGATGGGTGACAGGGTTCCCTGCACACCAACAGGCTCTGCAAACTCTTTTCCCTCAGCACAGCTGTGCAAACTTGAGTCAGGCTGCTATGAACAGATTTCAGTTGCAAGGAAGAGCTGTGCAAAGCTTCACGAGGGCTCCCCCTCTTTACTCAGGAGTTACATTTAAGCTCAGTCCCTCAGTCTTAGGCCGTTCTTGAGCCATGCTGCAGCTATGCCCAAGCCCAGCCTTGCTGTTCCTGACCCTGACTTGACGTGCAGGTTTGACCTCAACCCTGCCTCATCCCACTGGACCTGTCTGTACTCACTGACTGTGGGTCACCCCAGTTCCCAGCACGGAGCCTGCCCTGCTCACCTCACTCCGGCACAGTGGGGCTGTGCCCTTGCCAGGGAGGCCACCGCCCAGCTGGTCCCACCGTCACCCCTGGCTCCCCTACCTCCATGGGGCAGCTGGTCTACACTGCTTCCAGATGGTGGGTGGGAAAGTCTGTAAGATTTTTCAGGTCCTCTGTACTGTAAATATATTTGAAATACATAGTATTGAAAGTTACTGATGATAGGGGGAAGAGATGCAGGTGGGTGCACAATTCAGTCATACAGACTGTCAAGAATAAGGCTGAGATTTCTTTCCTCCGCTTAGATGGTTATTTTAACCCAAAACAGAGGTTTTGTTGGAGGAAGCAAGAGCATCTGTGGCTAAAACAATTTGACTAAAGAGCAATATTGTCTAATAACTAGACATATAATTCACATGCACGTCAGAACAAGTTATTTTTGTCCTTAGAATTGTAGTCCCCCAGTAATTACAATACCTAGATATAACCAATGCATCAATATTTCAGTAAGCCCTCTTAATCCATGAAAAATTGCACCTAAACAATTAAGTCAGCTTATAAAACGACTCAGATCAGGAAATGCCAGAACTATGTTTGAATAAACTGATTTTATCCACTCAGTGGCTACGCAGAAGTACTACTAAGCAAACGCTGTTTCATGCACACCATATCTGACTGCTAAAGAATATCTAATTTCTACAGAAGCTAGAAAATATAGGTTTATCATTTTTATATATACATACTTATACAAATGTAAACACACACACATATATATTTTTTTTGGAGCCTGAAGTGTTCATGTCCAGATATATGTATATGTACACACACACGTGTCCCTATATATGGACACAAACACTTCAAACTTCAAAATATTAGCAGTGGCATTAAATTGCCTTAGCCTTTAAGCTTCCTATTTCTAAGAGTATTCTGTTCATAAAACCCTATTTAACAGAATCATTAAAAGAATGTTCAGGGGATTATTTTTTTTAAATGACAACTTTATCCTTTCTGATTTCAGCAGAATCTAAAACAGGGTATTGTGGTTCTTGTATAATGGTTGATCAATTAGAAAAAGACTGCTCTCTTACCTTATGGTGTTTTGGACTGATGAATCCTCAGTTCCTTTATATCCAGCTCTTTTAATACCGGTATCAGGTGAACTAGTCGCACTCATACATTTTTCTTCTTCCATTACAAGATCACGGAATGACTTTGGCAAAGCAGAATGTAATGAAGAAGACCTTTAAAACAAAACAAAACCAAACCAAACCCAGAACAACTCATTTCATACTTGCACTTTCCAAGACTCCATATTGTTCCATGATTCAGATAACAAAGAGGGCCTTTTCAGTTACTAAAAATAAAAATACAATATTACTTAGCTTTTGTATCTCACCATTATGTCTGCTAGACCCCATTTGCTAAAATAAGTCACTTTGGGTCAAATAGGTATTTATTTTCTGATGTTTACCTATGAGAACAGAACAAGTCAGTAATATGGAATTTTCATTAGAAGGAAAAAAAAAAACCACACCACAATCCAAAACCCATCTCTCCATCTATTCTCCCCCTAACCCATCCTCTTAAAAAGCAATTTTATTTTCACAGACACCTTGTTTTACACAAGCTGTACCTTTTCTAACAGTTTTATTCCTTGAAAAGTATTCTCAGAAATCACACAATGCTCTAGTACTTCTGTTCTAATATTGTTAGTTTACCACCATGAAAGTCAAGTATAGCTGATCTTTCTTCCCTGAGATATTGAATGAGTTACTTATACCTGCTGGAGGCTCTATAAATCACTTAATCCACAGTGAAATTTATAACACTGATATGTTTTGTTTTCTTTTACTTGCCCAAGTATAACGTGCACTGTTGCTGAACTAGAGCCTGCATATTTTCTTTCAAAAATAAACCATTATGAAAATACAGCAATTTAGCATCATAGCTATTCTGAACACTGTCTGATCCAAAAGCCTCTTTATTTACAGAACTCAAGGCAGTTACCATCAGTCTTTCCCTTACCCATCAAGACTTCGGAATTAATTCTTCATATGTTTGCTCACATTTAACTTTAGTAAGCATAGCAGTCCAACTCATTCTCAAATACACAAAATACATATTGGAAGAATAGCTATGCTCATTATCTATTAAAAGAAATAAGAGATCAATTATAAACATTACTGTAAGTAAAACAAGCTTTCTATACAATGCTAACTGTTTGTGTAGCTATCATAAGGAGGGAAGCATTTGAAGCCAAAGACTTTCAAACTATATCTAAGTATTATACAATTTAAGATAACAAACATGAGGGAATTAAAACATTGCAACATTGTATCTGAAATCTTACAGCAAAAGCATCTGAAAGTTACATATGATGTCTGAACCTCACGCTAGGCCACCTGGGCTTAAGTTTGATTTATTTTTTGGTTAACGTTGCATGAGCAACACAGAAGGCATAGAAAGTAGAATGGGAATCTCCAGATGCACAGGCTCAGAGTCATTCTGCACATCCTCTACTCCTACCACCAGCTGGCACATAAGAGTCTGGGCAAGTATTTGACCAGAACTTCCAAACCTATTCTACTAACCTACTCAGAACTTCCAAACCTATTCTACCAAGTAGGCAAATGGTTGCCTTGGGTTCTGCTGTCACAGAAGTTTCTTCTGCTACTAACAGTAAGTAGCCTACCCATTTTCATGAGAATTCTGCACTGCAATCAGTTCAATCTACTTGCAACACAGCACCAGAAAAAAAAAAAAAAACAAACAAAACAACTCAAACCCCAAAACAACTCCCCAAACAAAACCTCAACCCTCAGCATTCTCAGGTTGTGGATCTATTTACCAGTGGCTTAAAATGGTTTGGTTTAAACTGGTACTAATTTTCCTAACAGTGACAACTCAAAATTTCAGCTTGTCCTGCCTGATGCATTGTCATTTCTATCTAGTTTGTAGCATTTGAAAAACTAATTCACACATCTTTTTAAAAAAGTGGAATATGACTAAGTTTCTCTAAGCTGTAACTGCAAAACATCAAAGCATTAAGTTTCAAAACAGCTGTTGATGTTTCAATATAAGCTGGAATACTGACAAACTGACAACCTAGACGTTAAAATATACAATTGTTAATTCTCAAGAGAGACTTCAAGTTTCTTTATGCCTCCACTCCTGAAAAGCCATAGGCTCTCCTGAGCCTAAAAAGACCAAAACCAAATAAACACCACCCCCCTCCTTCGATCAAAGTAGGTTTGGAGAACTACTAAAGTTAACACCTAGCTTCTTGCATTACATACTCTCAAAGTATTAGTGTGATTTCCCTCCCCTGCCCCTTTCTAATTTCCACTCTTCTTCAAAAGAAGAAACATTGGTTCAGTCCCCCAAAAACTATGACACTGGAGGTTTCTTTTGGTGGAAAAGGTAGGACATTGTGTATGAAGACTCTGTCTTTTAGTCAACCAAAAAAGAGCTGGAAGGTCCCACACCCTTCTGGCAAGAGCGCTCACTGCACATCCAAGATGAATATCTTATTTCATTGGAACACAAGTTCTATGGCTTTGACTGCATTGCATGCGTGGAAAGCTCAATCCATTGCCAAATGCACTCCAACAGTCCACTGCGAATTTATAGAATATAACTTTGCAAATATAATATTAGAGCAGATGAGTAACACTTACCTTTCTACCTTACATACAAAAATACTCTGAACAACTAGCAGGAGCAATCAAGTAATTGATGGCTTGCCTAAAGCAGCTTAAACTTTATTCAACAAATGCTCTCTTCCAGCAGCTAGGCATAACTTTAAATATTCATATACCTCCCACTGGTTCTTCTCTTGAACTCTTGAGCTACCAGCATTTTCCAGATCAGCAGCCAGAGGAATGTACAGAATCATACGTGGTGACCACATCAGCACTAGATTGGATTCCATCCTCCTGAAGTATACCCTGGCCTTTCCACTTAAGATGGTTTGTGTAACACAGTAGAGCCCAGCTACTTTCAAAAACTGTTTAATCAGAACCTTAAGAGCACAATATATTTTCTGAAGACAGTTATCTAAGCATATTCAAAAAAATTAGTCCACACTTGCTTTTCAAAGGCAAGGAAAAATTCATAGGCAGCTGGTAGTTTAAATAGCACCCAAAAGGTAAAGAATTATCTATCAGAGAGTAGACGAGTAGCATGAATAGTCAAACTATTCAGATGTCACATCAAGGAAGTTATGCCCCATATTTTTATGTCTTTTATCAGAGCTTCTCTTAACATTTTCTTTCCCGTATTAATAAGTAAATCATTTAACTAGCTAGAGGCATCTAGCTTAAATACTTCAGTCAACCAGTACAAATACTTCTAAAGAGTCATTTATCTTACACTGAAAAACTGGACTTCAGGCACCAACAAAAACCTCTTCTGAAGAAGCCCAGATAACTAGATAAGCAATGTCCTCCAAAACCTGCTTCAGGCTTTGTTGTACCTGAAAGTTGTGTATGAAGGGGAGAAGGAAAAGACTAGGCTGGAGAAAGACAGATGCTGTGTACAAACATCCTCCTGCTGAGGAGTTCTTATAGCCCCTTCCCTTGATAACCAAAGTCTGTCAGAGACAAGTATATAAAACTGCAGTTTGAAAATGGCTAGTAAAACAAGAAAGAAAATTAACTGATGATATTTAAGATGACCAGTTGAAAATACCTGTGAAGTGCCTACACCAGTGAAGACAGATATTTGAGTCTTGCTTGTATAAATCAAAACAAAAGAATTCAACGTTTCCTTAAGACTCACTTGAAACATCGTGTGCTGGATATTTTTAAAACCAGGACATCTTAAGCAGTAACCTACCTCTATAGCTTCTAAGCTGGATACTAGAAATACATAGCATATAACTTTTTTTTTTTTAAAGTTATAATCAGTTCATCATACACAGATGCCTACAAGCAATATGTCTTGTCCTGCTTTCACTGACCCTCAGAGGAATCCCAGCCACCACTGCCAGAATCACTACTTGAAGGACACATCATGCCACACACATGCCACATTCGCTGCCCATTTCAGATCAGACTGACATGATCCTTGACAGGCCCTGTAAAAAACTAAAGCCCTTTAAGCATAAGGCTGAATGTACTGCATGGCATCCACTAGAGAAGCAAAGCTTGTTCTGGTGTCATAACTGGAAGTAGAATACCATTTTAGAAACAATTATGATCTAATTTATAATGCCTGATTTTGGGATGATTAGGACACACCGTCACAGTTTTTCCCATACATTACTGATAAATTCTTTGAACACCAGCTCTATTTTATCATTGTTATGTTCTGGCATATTACTGTTATTACTATGGTCTTAAACTAAGATAATAGCATTTCAACATACCTATGTGAAATCTCAAATAAATCTAAAAGCACTTCAAACTCAAGGTGCTGATCATAACAGCATCCATCCAAAAAGGAAAAAAGATGAAGTAAGAGATACACGATATGGAGCAAAGAAGTAAGCAGATTTAGATATTACCCTAAACCTTTTGACCCAGAACACTCCTCAGGAAGCAACTACTGCCAGGAAGCAGCCTTTTCCTCAGCCAGCTAGTGACGGGATTTTTTTTCTCTCCTTACACTCATTAAATAATTAACAGGCTACATGTCTGTTTTGAACTTACAGGAACATAGCAGAAAGGCAAAGATTCAGGCAGACGCTTACTGCTCGTTTCTGAAAGGAGCAACCAACTCATATAAAGGATCAAAGGAAAGAAAACCAGAACACACAAGAGGGAGACGGCTCTCACTGTGGAAAATAAACCTATCCTTTGAAAGACAGACTCCTATTTTACTTTGAAATCTATCCAATACAAAAGAAATATTACTACAATAGCATTTAAAACAGCTAAATTGTCTAAACAAAGACTTCATTTAAAATCGAATGACTGTGGTGGGTATGCAGCAAGCTTTGTTCCCACTGAGGCACAAATTCTTCTAGAGAGAAGACTGACTCACAATTCTTCTAGGGTAACAGTACAGAAGTGAGCTTTAATAAAAGTCCAGACCTTCTTGAACAGGGAAAGGGGAAGACCTGCCCAACATTTACCTCAAGTTAAGAGCATGCACGTAGGTATTTATTCTGTAGCAATTAAACACATTAAGTGTACATAGCTTGCAACTTTTACAGTTATGCCTTTATGCTTTCATCCAATACCAACTGTAAATGTGATACAGTGATATTTACACACAATTTAAATGTTCATGTTATCAGCATTAAAAGTAATTTTAACCCCATTATGCATCCTTCTACCATAAGGACTCTTAGCAGCACCTGTCATTCCCTCCAGCTCCCAGATACCTAGATAACTTTGTTATCTACAGCTTCAGTCAATTTTGCTCTACTCCTTTCCCCGAAGAAGGGGTGACATTTTTCTTTATGTTTTTGACAGAGAAAAAACAGCATTCATAATGGTTTTCAGTAACCTCTTCCTGACTAAGTTTCAGAACTTGTGCTCAACCTTCTTTTTCTATGCTTCACTTTTATACCATCTGTAAATACCACATCACACATAGGCAAGAACCAGATGGGATGCAGTCTTCTGACTCACTACAGCAAAATTTCAAACTGTCAAACTGCAACCACTGCATTTCCCTGCCTCCTTTGAATTTCTAGATTACTACCAAATGTAGACACAAATAGGTCAATGTTAGTCTTTTTAATGAACAGCACCTAGGCCATTTTTATTTAAGCAACTACTTCTAAGAGACTACCCAATGTGAAAACCCTCCAAAGAAAAAGAAATTATATTTGACTTGTAACATACCATGCATTCCCTAGTTTTGCAACTTTTGTAGGTGGGGGTGGTGTGGTTATTAGTGTAGTAGGCTCCGTGCTGCAAGTTACTGATCCATTATCTTTTGCTGCCAGGGCAATCATTTTCCTTTGCTTCTGAGAAAGTTTGAATCCATGAGACACCATTCTGCTGTGAATTGATATTGCAAAGACAAAAGATGTAAGATCAGTGTCCTTTGAGGTGACTTGCCTTTAATCTTGCAAATTAAACTGAGAAATACTTCTTTCCTAGGCCAAACTACTTTGTCTAGAGTGCCAAAAGGGGAGGAGGGGGTTGGATGGATGGGGAGCAAAAGGAATACAAATGAATATCAAGAGTGATAGAAAGAAAAGTATCATAAAACCACTCTTCACATAGATGTCTACAAATGAAAACATTCAGAGGAGGAATCAAGTCTCCAAAAGAGGTGGACTACCACTAGATGAAGACTGTTTTCTGATTTTGTGATATTTTTTTTTTTTAGAGACTCTCAGAAGCTTAGCTCCCTTAAAGCAAAAATATTCATGCATAAGAAATGTATATAACAGCATATAGCCATTTTTTCTATTTGTAATAATTTGTTTTCTACGTTATTTGGATTCTTGAGTCTTGGCTGTTTTGTTCACAGCTTCTGAATCTACCTAGCCAGCAACCCTTTACTAGGCTCCAGGACTCCTGTCATAGCTCTCCTTTACAAGAATGCCACACTTCAAAGGTCATGAAAGTCATCTCCAGTTCTCTTCCATACGTCACCAGTTAAGAATCACTAGGTTTAATCCACTGCTTTCTGAAAAAGTACATTTAGCTCCCTGTGTTTTTGGGATGCTTCTCCGAGCAAGAACCACCCTTGCTTCTGTCTGAGGAAGAACTGTCAGTATCAACACATGGGTGCCGGGGGAGATCAGAGAATGCAAGACAAGACACAAACTTCAGGATCAGTTACAGTACTGGTCCACAAGTGACTTCCAAAGTGCTAGAGACAAGAATTAATTCTTTTTGGTCAGAAATAGGAAAGCTCAGGAGACCAGGCCACTGATTTAATATACTAGTTTGCTAGCTCGCTCTTTCACATTTCAACAGCTAAGACATGCTTTTGCAGTAGTTGACCAAACAACGCTACAGTAAAATAAAGGGATAAATTTTGCATGCTCACAGAAAAACACCATAATGAACTGAAGTAAACAAAGCCGTTCAAAAACAAATACGACAACTTTTCTCCTGCTTTTTTTAAACTCTGAACTGCCTGAACCACTAAGCAAATTCATAATAGCCTGGTCTATCACACTTTTCTTTTATAGATTTCGGTTTTTTACCAACCCAGAATTTGCCTTTGGCGTGGTTCCACATTTCTGCATACTTTCTTCAATTTCCATGATGGTTCTGAGATCCATAGCAGGAGGGCTGGCATGGCTAAATGAAAAATAAAAAGTTACCTTACAAGGCACTCATTTTTACTTACATTCCACAGTTCCAGCCTTCACTGAAATCCTCTAAATCATACATAAGATTGGTAACCGGATGTATAATTTATGTCTGTTTCCTCAATTATGGCAAACCTCAAATAGAATGTTTCTGACAAAACTTTTATAAATACATATACATATTTAAGAGCACACTATAAAAATACTTTCAAGACTTATTATACTATGAAACAACAAGATGTGAACTATGATTACTTTAAATAAATTAGATACCTAAATCCAGGATACTTATTTATTAGTCAACTGCTCATGCCAAGTATTAGAGAGGCATTGCTCACAGCTTTCAGGAAGGTTGAATTAGATCTTTCTTTTGAAGAGCAGGATTAAAATTATTTCACATGGCAAACAGAACACCCTTTGCAAAGTTAGAGCTCTGTACAAACACTAGTAACATTCTCAAACTTTAGGAATCGGTTTCTTTTTCATAAATGACTCAACTTTAAACTTTCACTGAAATGAACATGAATGAGATACTGACATTTCCAAGTTTCACATAAAACTATAAATTAAAACCTATGTACTTAAACGTATTTGTAAACTAAGCTGTTACTACTAGTTCAAGGACAGGCTTTGAAATAAAATATAAGCAGCACTCCCTGTGTCTCTCCCTACATAAACCCAACTGCCACAGACTAACTTGTGAATTAACCACCAGAGGTCACACCAAATCCTGTCGTCACTGCTCCTCCACAGTATTTCAACCAACTACACTACAGTATTAATCCTTCAAACATTCTACACAACAGTGCTACCTGCTTTTTCTTGACATCATACCAGCAACACTAGAAAAAGTGAAGAAAGAGTACAAGGGAAACCCATAAAAGCACAATAACATTACAACAAAGTCCTATGGTTTTATTTGTTCCCCTTCCATGCAATGCTCTGAAAAATGTTCAAAAAGAACTCTTAAGATAGTAGATGAAGGTGAGGCTTCTTCCAACCAGTCTAAAGACCAACGAGTTGGTTGTGGGATGCGTTACCCTCTCTGCATAGGCTAGGCTTGCACAAATAACATAGCAAGCCAAAACACAGATTCCTGATGGACTCTGCTCACAAAACAATACACTTCAGAGTTGCAACTTTTAATTTCTACAGCTGTATCACCTATGTTAACAAAGTCCTTCTGCCACAAACCAACAGAGCCTGGGAAAACTGGGGGAAATCATCACTACGATTCCCTAAATCCTTAAACTCTTCTACATTTATTGACAACTGACAGAAACAGTATACCAGGCAAGACAGAACTTCAGTCTATCACAGTACTGCTCCTTTTTCATATGCAGATACTGGTACAGATAAATAATAATAAGCAATTTTTTATTACTGTATCAGTTAAACCTGTGGTTTTGATTTGCACAGACTGTTTAAGTCTAAAGGCATGACTTAAAAATGTCGAAGTACAGTGGTGCTTCTAATGGCTTCAAGCACAGTCTGATTCTACAAAAAGTCTGCCACATATTTTACAAAGTAACAAAAAAAAACTACCACCAACCAAAACCTCTAGACTGGTAGCACTTAAAAAAAAAAAGTATCTAGCAATTGCTTTTCTCAAAGAATTACTAAAAAGTGTACCAGCTTTATTAAACTACCAAAATCTTTAATTCACAGATAAAGTAATGCATGATCATTTTGAAGAACAGATAGCTTTTTAGTCTAAACAGAATACTATTTGCATTCACTACCAACTGTAGAACAGTGACTGTAAGTTAACTAGGCATCACAACTATTACTCCACCTGAAACTGGTTGCTACCCAATTGGGAGAGCTTGGAGAGTTGTTTTTGGCACTGGGAATGGACTGTGGGACAGATTGTGTCAATGCTGATGATCCCTTGTATGACTTCATCTCCTTGTTAGGTTGAGAGGGTTTCATACCCTGACTGCACGCTTTGTCCTTCATCTAAAAAAAGACAGAAAAATGTTGAACAAATATTCTCACATTTTTTCATTATGAAAAAGAAAAAAAGATGCTACACATGTCTTTCAAGATGTTGGTAAGTGAAAAGATTTTAAAGGATACCTGAAAAATACCAATAACGTAGTGAATCCCCGATCAATCTGCTATTTGTAACTTTTTTTTTCCCCTGCTTCACATGTCACCTTGCATCATTTAAGTCCAAATATGCATCTTGATAATGGAAAACTCACTTGGAGATGTTCATTTCTAAAGTTTTAACACTTACCATAGGCACAATTCTCTCAAACTTATTTCTCTTTGCCAGTTATGGCTCAGTTAGCCTGGACCGTACTTCTGTCCAACTACAGTAGTCAAAGAACAGCAGGATTCTCCTGGAGTTTTTTTGGCTTCTGTTTTTGTTTGGTTTTTTTTTTTGCTTCTGAACTTCAGATTTGCTTTGCATTTTAAATGAAGTAGATAAAGACTTTATATAATTGCTCTTTCTGTTTTAAATTTTCTGAACACTACAGCATATGAAAATTCTTATTATGGTACCATGTGAATAAATAACTCTTAGAAGATTTAATAATACTCATTTCTATTTGCTTTATCAGGCAAACAATAACTAAAGTTGTCTACTTCATTTTGAGGACAACAGCTTCTCAGAAACACTCCAAAATACAAACTCTGCTTTTGATGGACTATACAAACACAAAAAAATAAATTTCTAGCAACAAAGAAATCCAACCTCACTCCTCTCTGGATGAAATCCTTTAGTGAAGTCGGGGGACTGCAAGTCTCTGGGGCTGCCCACTCCTGCATAACTACCTTCAGAGTCAGATGTTAAGAGTTCTGGAAGTGATTCTACAGAGTTAGTTTTATCCAGTTTTACTGAGCCTAAGAAATAAGAAAAGAGAGTAGAACTATTAAATCATGAGAGCCAGACTAAACAATGCTTTAAAAAAAAAAAAAGTTATTCACTCTGAATGATGAATACAAAATAACCAGAAGTTTACCTAGTCCAGTATACTAGACTGTAATAAGTATAAGCAAATTTAAGACTACCTTAAATATTTTTTCAGAATAAGATCACTCCCAGTTTTCTTTTGCTGTCTCACAATAGTTTTAGGATACAGTTTTAGTGTAAATACAGTTTTAGGAAGTAACACTGACTCTTTACTGTTGAAAATGAAAGCTTCCACTATCTTTTCAATAAACAGTGACCAATTTATTTTTTATATTCCAGGAAAACAAACAAAAAACCAAACCCAAAACACCAAAACATTAGCAGAAATGTTCCACTTACTAAAACCACATGGGAAAATGTCCATTAACTTTATTTGATAAAATACATGCTTTGACAGAATCTGAACTTCGGGCACGACATCCTTTCCAACAAAACTTAAGAATTCACTATTCACATTCAACTATTGTGTTCACTAGAAAAGAAATAATCTTTGCAAGATTTCCTTATTGAAGTATAGAAATCACATTGCATTGCGTATTAAACTTTATGTTCTGTTTTTAATACCTGAAAGGAACCTCTTTCCCACTGACCTGTAGAGGCTGGACTCTGAATAATATCTGATAGATTATATCCTCCAGAGCTGTCGGACCGTTTTCGTGGCTTCTTTTTTGACTTAGTTTTTGCTTTTTTGAAAAGGGCTTCCCTATTAAGAACAAACAAACAAAAAACCCAAGATGGATTAAAGCCAACGAAACTGAGCCTCAGAACTATCGGTATCAATGTCAAGTTCTTCAGTCAGCAGCAGCGGCTGGCTATACTTCTAGCAGC
>NW_009637314.1:5412-28967 GCF_000690535.1 Cariama cristata | reverse complement strand
GCTCTGCTTATGCACTGGCACAACCATTTAGTAAACAATTTGGGGCGGGCAGGGGGTGAAATCCAGGAAGAGGAGAAAAAATTCTTTCCAATCTACATCTAGTCTCTGGTCTAGTATGCTGCACAAAGACTTCTGCTGAGACAGTGGAAGACACAGCAGCTGCATAGGCTGGCACTGCCACCTAGGTCAGATTAAACCTGCTACACATTGCAGCAACTGACATAAAGCAAACTACATCCAAGTCTCCCCTTTTTTCTCTCTTGATTTGTCCTAAATTAGTGATGTTCAATAAACTCCACAGTTGGTCTCGTTTCTCCCCAACACAAATATTGCCACCATGATAATATACTTCTACAATAAAACAGGTATATGGTCACGTTACCAAGATGTCACGTGTTCCTATATATGATATTAGGAAGAGTGGAATCAAATAAAAGGCATCTTTTATGTTAACAAAACTGCTAGAAATTCAGAATTATATGAATCTCAGCTACAGTAACGCTATTTCAAAAAGCTTCTTTTGAGAAGTTTTTTGTGGAATAACTATATTCTTACTTATTCATTCTTGCATCAATACTGTAACCTTACAATGCTTGGGGTTTTTTTTTTAATCCTTGGACTGCCCTATTCCCTAAAGGCTATCATCTAGCCTTTAAAAACACTGAAAGGCTTGAAGTCTAATACAAAATAGCCTCTCAGTTCCCTTTATCTACTAGTCCTTATCTGTACTAGTTCATTTAGCATAACTTTTCTTGACATAAGTGGTCAGAACAGTACACAATACTGTAGGTGAGGTCTCATGCGCACAGTGACCTATTTCACTATTTGGAAGCATGTTACCAAGTCATGCTATCAAATTAACTTTTCATAGCTGTGATGTCATAGTCAATTTCTCCAGTTCAAAAACTGTACCCCAAAAAAGCAGTTGTAATTTTATTATTTGCTCACCAGAGAAAAGCAGCATATCAAGTTAGTCTGAAAAGACTTCACAGATTCCACTGCTCTCACCCTTACATCTTCAGAACAAATGTTTAAAGACAGAATACCAGAAGTCCGCAAAACCACCAAGGCCAAACTACGTGATCTACAGTTGCTTGGATCACATCTTCTAACACCTCTTAAACACAGGTCACTTGTTTTGTTATTCTACAGCCAGACAGTAGGCACTTTAAACTGACAGATTAAAAACTCCTGCTACAAAACTTTGCATTTTGCTTGACAATTCTGTTAATATTAAGAAATGTAGATTATCACAATTTTCCAGACATATCTATAGTACATTAAAGTCTAGTTTTTTCTCTTTTGATTTCTCCTAATTCAGTGAAGTTCAATGAGCTCCACAGTTGGTTTCATACATACACAGATACTCTCGTCACATGCACAGCTCCCAAACGTTACTGTGAATGCTTGTTTTGCTACCTTTACTCACACACTACTTCTAAATTGAAAAAAAGTGCCCTGCTGCAGTTCTGTAACATTTTAAAATACTTAAGGGAACCAAGAACAGTCTTTGAAATCTCCACTGCTCCTATTTCTTAATATTTCAATTCTGAACCGAAAAGGAGTCAAGCACCATCCAAAGGCAGCTAAATACCATATACAGCTCACCTAGTTAAAAATGTTGACAAAATACAGATACTTACTGAGAATTTTGTTCTGTATTCATTTCTTCCTTTAAAAAGACAAAGTTCTCTCCATCTTCAGGCTCAAAAGAACTTATGTCAGGTCCATCTGGATATGGAGTAATCACTCTCCTGACCATAGCTGGAATCTGTAGTTGTAAAAGTCATTACACTAAGTTTCTCTTAAGCTGGATGTTAGCAAATATATGATCTCTTCTAAAAGGACCAAAACCAACTGTCTTTTAAAACATTTTTGCAGATCAAGTAATTATTTGACCAGCTTATAAACTTAAGTTATATCTTTAAGCAAAACAGGAGAATTATTTTAACTGACAGGCTCAAAACACATACATTTCAGCTGCCTGTAACTTCTGACAAAAAAAAAAAAAAAATGCTTCAACGTTTTGCAAAAATTCATCTTTTACTACCGTAGAGTTAAAGAACACTGGATTATAACGTGCCTTGGTTTTCCTCTTTGCATTAAGTTCAACTTTCACATTATTTTTCTTACTGCTTTTAAGATCTACAGGATCACCCTGAACTTTACAGTGGAGAAGTCCAATTTGCTTTATTCTCCTTTCTTCTAAGTAACAGATGTTCTTTTCCATAGGTTTTGCTTATGTTTTCCCTTGCAATAATTGTTAATTACAGAACATTAATACATTTAATGTGTATAATTAATTAAAGGACACAATACTGTTGCAGAAGTGGCTACTGAATAATGAAATAGCTCCACGAGAGTGATAATACCAACAGCTAACCTTAGCTTTTGAGTCAGATGTTCCACATTCAGCCTGTGGAACCTGCTGTTATGTATTTATTATTCATCTGTTCTCATTTTAAACTTAAAGTTGTACAACTTACCATTTTCCTGTAATAAACAGAAAGATCCTTTACAACTTCATCACTTAAGATATCCAGAGTCCTAAAAAAACCCAAACAAATTTATCTTACCAGCTAAAAAAAAAAATAAAAAAAAAAATAAAAAATTCAAATGAACACTTTAGATTAATCTCACCTACAGTCATTATCACCTATACATGGTGGTCACAGAGTCAGAAGGAAGAAAACGAACACAAAATATAAACGAGTCAATGTCCTTGTTGTAAGTCAGGATTAAACCCACAACCTTTCCAGATAGCCTACCAATTAAGGCTGCAGCCAGTATAGACCTATTAGTTAAGTTGCCATGATCTGGTCATTACTTTACCTATTTCTGCATACTTTCAAGTCTTCCTGACATGTATCTAATACTCCAAGTCTATGCAAACTCTTCTATAAAACTCAGCCACAACATCCCTTAACATTTATGCCAAAAAACAATACTACAGCAACAAACTTTACTCAACGGTAATGTGAGCAGCTCTCCTTCAACAAAGCTGTCATGACTAAGTTCTGTCTCAGGTGTCTCAGATTAAAAGTCTTGCTACCCAGTAATGACATTTTCAGATTTTCACTAAAATGCAGATACAGTCTTAATTGTAGTAAGAATGCTGCATGTCCTTTCCAGGTTTAAGACGAAACAAATCTGAATTCAGAATAATACTTAAGACAGTGTTATTAGATTTTTACTCTTCTCTCCAAAACCAAAGGTTAAAACGTTTATAAAGATACGAAGAGAAAAATTGTTAATATGAATGAATTCCTGTATCTGTGATACAAGCAGAGCAGTTGTGTGACACAGCAACAAAGTGTGGGCATTCTGAACTAGTTCAGATCTTTAAGAATTTCTACAGGTAAAAGGAAGCAAGACAAAAAGGCTAAGAGTGGACAAAGTGGACCAATAAAAGAGATGGGGCGGTGGGGTGGGTGTTTGGTTGGTTTTGGGGGTTTTTTAAGCGTTTGCTAGAAACAAAGTTCAATCAGTGCTGATAAGGCTTGCTCTAAGAAGATGATATGTACTCTGGAAGCAACTTGAAGCCCTGTCCAAAAGCATCAAGAGAAAGAAGGCCAGAGCAAATCTTCAACTTCTTAGAACCCTAGCTGAATCACTGTGGAAAGCAAAGGTAAGTAATTAACTTGTTCAGCCCTCACTGCAGACAGTTAAAGCAAAGATACTACCAGGTAGCAGGCCCATCCTCTTTGGAAAACACACCAGCTAGAATAAACTTACTTAAAACAAATTCCATTTGCATAGTAACTATTAAGTAAGAAAAAAACCAAAAAAACAACAAACAACCCACACCAACCAAACAAACCAACCCAAACAAAAGCAAAACAACAACAACAAAAAAACCCACCACAGCCATTTTATGCATCTTCAAAAACAATTTAAAAAACCTTAACAAGATTAGGCTTACTGTCAAAGCCCACTGCATTCAAGAGAGGTTTTTCCCCTTAATCCAGGCTCTTCATGCCAGATTGTAACATAGGGTTTTCTAATACAGAACTGGTACAGTATGTACAGATACTTAACTAGCTTCTCTCTCCTTGTTTGGCAATAATGAACCTCCCTTTAAACTAGCAGCATTCAGCTGCATTTTAACATTTAACTGCTCCTATTAGTTCCTCCAACCTTTTTGCCTTTTTGGGATGTTTTGACTTTTACAGATAGTACATGAACACATTTACATTCCTCCTTACCTTGCTTCAAGCAAAGCTGCCATATTGAGTCCTATGAACTGCAAGCAGGACAGTTTTAACTGCTCAGCGTTATACATGGCTGAGAACTCCAACAGCTCAGCAGCGTTCTTTAAAGTAACTGCAAAGAAGAAACACAACAAACTAAATTGGGTAACACGCTGCAATACCATGCAGCTGTATTCAGACTTATTGCACTGCATGATCTAGCTATTGAAACTTATCAGGTACTTCTCCCTTCCTAGAAAAAATGCTAACGCTCAAATGGCCATAAACTACAGCAAGCTCCACATAACTCTGTTGCAGCTTGAATGCAATGGCTGCTTCACAGAAATGGAAAGGCTCTACCTACAAACATACCAGTTTTAACACATTGAAACTCAGCAGTCCAAAACAAAGGGGAAAAAGAAAGTTAAAAATAGCAAGTTTAATATACAGCATAAACAGTTCTTAAAGCTCCAAACATTCCTTTAGCAGGAAGAAAAAAAAAAAAGGGAGGGGTGAAGGAGGAGAGAGAGAAAAATGGAAGTCACTAAGAAATGCCAAGCAAAAATTGTACGCTGACTTCTTGTATCAAGCCAAGTAACGACACTTAGTGTCTTCTAGAAGAGACAGATCTTCATAGCCATACAGGAACAGCACTGTGTCAATCAAACAACAGAAGCTCTACCAGAACTAAATACAAGGACAGAAACAGAAACATAGAATTCATTTTATCATGTTTGAAAGACAAGAAGTTTTAATTCAACAAAATAAAAGTTTTATAAAAGTTTTATTTGTTGCAGTGTTTTAGGTGGGATTTTTTTGCTTTTTGCTTTTTTTTTAATTTTTTTTTCTTTAATAAAAGAGCATGAGATGAAGACAACAATGCATAAGGAATGGAAGATTATGTCAACCTAGAACATCACCCACACTAAAGAAGCAACTGTTAACAGCTATGCAATGAACAGCAAAAGGTAGTCAGAGCAAAGGAATAAGCAAATAATTCTGTGCTGAAATAGGCAAGAATATTAGTATCTAAAAAAGGCATTTTTTATTCTCTAACCCTTTATAATACAAGTAGAATAACTCACGTTTTTCTGCAATGGCTACTTCACAGATTTCTTTGAGTCTGGATATAAGAAGCTGGTCTGCCACCACAAGAACATTACATATGAATTCCACATTTTGAGAATCTGAAAAACAAAGCATCACGTAAACACTGTGGGCAAGTCAAAAGTAACTATAACACATACAGCTTCAATGAAATATGACTAAAGGACAAATGTAATGGCTTTGCAAATTTTGATGGGATTTTCACAGCACAAGGAATAGCTTAGAGGAGCACAGTCATTTTTTTTGAAGCGAGAGAAGGAGAGAAGAGAAAAACTGCAGGTTGACAAACTAAAGAAAAGGTACAGAAACGCCTGGGGTACAGCTATCACCTCAAAATCTAAAGTAAGAGTCATAAAAATTGGAATTTTCTACATAAAACTTAAATGTAAGCATATTAAGTACTGAATTACTATTTTAAAAATATAAAAATTGCAGGAGCTACAGTGGAGTTGAAAACATATTAATGGCACCTTTTATAGCAAGAGCTTCATCTGTATACAGGTAATCTACAATTATCTGTAGTATGTCAGAATGGATTGGCATTTCCAGAGCTGAACAACAGGAAGCCTAAAAGGCAAAAGAATTTAAAAAAAACAAAACCAAAAAGAGTAAAAGAAGCTGACTACTTGGAATAAAATACAAGATTAAGACAACAATTATATTTAGCAAATGACTCTGAGGGTCACATTTTCAAAGTTAAACAATTTTTTAAGCATTTGCACAAAATCTCTTCAAGTTCTTCAATTAAGAATTAATTGAACCAGAGCAATTAAAATCTGCCCGAACTTCTGAATAAATATCAATGAAACAGTTCAGTGTTTCAAGAGTTTCAGTATCTTCTCTAACAAACCTCCTTCACTGTATTACTTGACCCACAATTGTCTAAAAGTAGAACTACAGGAATCCCCTATGCAAGTACTGAATTGCTTTCCTTTCAAGGTAAAAAAATCTAGTGAAATCACAAGTTCCCATGTAAGAATAAAATGAACGTAGCCATTACTGTTAATCCCTTGAAAACAAGGTCCTCAGCAAACCCTCTATTTGAAGAAACATCTTAACCATTAAGGCAAAGTTTTTGTATGAGTAAACATTAGCCATTAACCCATGCAATTGTCACCATTCAAGTTTATGCAACATCACTGCTTAACAACTTTGGTTTATTTTAGGTGCTACTGAAGCACAGCTTTATAGTGAAAGACATTTTTTGCTTTAGAACATGCTACTGGTACTGACATATTTCCCGTCTGAAATTTTAAAATCTCTTACAGACATTAAGATTTTTATACAACATCTAGAGCACTTGATTCACAAAATATTTACTTATGAATTTAGTACAATTTAATTTACTTATGAAATAACAGATAACTTACAAACTACATACAACTGATAAAGAAATCAACAATATAAATGGATATTCAGCACTTTAAAAAACCCTCCAACAACAACAACAAAATCAATCACTTGTCTCAGTGTTCCGGGTATGTTTCCTCAGGGATGACCGAGGAAAAGGCAGCACAGTAACTTAGAGGACAGGTGAGGTTCTGTTATGCAGCAGAAGAGAACTGTCAGTACTTTGCCAGGTTCTTAGAGCTAAATATTGCCAAAAAGCTATGAAAGTCGAGAAAACTCTTGCACACTTCTTCAGCTTTCAGTCTCTGAAAAATGCTTCTTTATCTACACCTTTCCTCTCTTTCAACAAGCATTATCAATAGCATTCAGACACTTAAATGGAGGCATTTAGTGAAATTACAATGTCTAGGAACAACCAGGGCATTGACACACAGCTAGCAAACAGTAACCAAGACAAATAAAAGATCTACACCTTTTGAAGCAGCAGCTGGTGACTAAGTTCTCAATAGCCTCTATTTCATTAGCAGTGAAAGTCAACTAGAGATTCTACACATTGACTCTTGATTCTGCTGCATCTTTCACTCAGTACCTACAAAAAGCTATTCCATACTGCATACTATTTAAATTGCAAGATCTTTTACAGAAAGAAAGTGAAAATTCATCCGAAGCAGTATCCCATAAGAACAATCCAGCAGTTTTTATAAATCCCATGAGCTAGCTCAAAATAAACTTCTAAAACAAAAGTAATACTTTGATATACATTATTACATTTATTACTCTCATTTAACACAAAATCTCAATAGTACAAATGTAGAGTAATCAAAAATGTGGGGTTTTTTGTTTTTTGGGTTTTTTTTGCAAACAGGATCCAAGAATCCAGCGTTTCCTTTTCCCTAGTATTTAGGATATGTTATTCTAAGAAAAACTGAAAAGCTGTCACTTATTTGATGCAACAAAACATACCACCACACATGTTTACTGGCAAGCTTACCTCAATCCATGAGCTGCTTAACATGCTGTGAAAATAATCTGTAAAGAAAGGCATTTCAGTTCAAGATGCAGTAAAATTTCAGTTAAAAAAGACAATACGGCTTCTATTTTTAATATATATATAAAGATACACACACATACCAAGTCTTGCACAAAGTACACACTTATGACACGGGAATTCCTTTCCATCTAAAGATTTCAGGGTCACATCGCAGAGGTACGAACTAGAAGATATTTAACAGGGTCAGAACTGTGACTATACAGAAGAGCTACAAGTTGTAAACTCTATGAATAAATGCTTACTTTAGCAAGTTAGGATTTATCCTTTAAAAGAAAACACATCTGAACTTTAATAATAACCTATAAAATGAACCTAAAAATACAGGCATGACTGTTTCAAGACAGAAATTTTTTTGTCCAAAGTGAGCTCTCAAAATTCCATCTGAAGTTATTTCCTTCAAAACATGATCAATTACTGTTTCAAAACTGCTATGACCAAATAAATTAATTATGGCTAATTTTAGTCAATCTGAAATGGTCTATGCTCATTTAGTTATTTCTTTTACATTAGTAGGTACTATAAGCTTTGACAATGCATTTTAAGAGTGAAGTAATCCAAATTCTGTGAAAAAGCTACTTTTTTGCAATGTAGTTTTTACTATGCAAGTAGACTTTTAAAGCCTTTGGGTATAGATAACCCAATCACACCAATGCAATTAAAAACCAAACATCACTTTGATAAAAGCATAGGGAATTTTTCTATTGAAAGATATTCTAGAGGTTTTCTTAATTAGAAAAAAAATCTTATACATTTGCTTATTTCCAATCCATGTAGTCTTATTGTCACAGCAAACATATTTGCAAAGTCAAACTGCTTTTGACTGGATTACCCACAAGATTCCTCCTGGCATTATTATTCTACGACACAGTTAATCCACAGAACACATGAATGTACAGCAAAAAGAAGCAAAAATATACCATACTTAATCTATCCCAGATTACTAATTCATAGATCAGTCTATAAGCACCTACAGAGAACTTCCAAATATGAGTTACTGTGAGAGAGATAAGTGTACATCAGAAGTTAAAATACAGCTTATCACCCTTAGCTTATACTTAACAGATAGAGATGACATAAAAGGAAGATGCTGGGGGTAGGGGAAGTTTGATTTTAAAAGTTTACCATTTCTTCGGATTTAACTTTGGTTTGTTTCCATTCTTCTTGTTGACAACATTAATTTTTCCATTTTCTAACCTGACCCCATCCAACCTGCAAATCATAGCATTAGTAGTAAGTAATACAATTAGTACACAGTTCAAACCATTAAGAACAGTTTCACAAAGTAACAGCACTTCAGTGGGCTCATATCGTGAATATGAAAAAGGATCAAAATCATTGATCACAGAAACCCAGAAAGGGCCAGTTGCTACTTGAAAGTCTTCACTGCAGATGTAAAATGTAACTGACACTCTTTCTTAGCTATCATATTTATTATCTTAGATGAAAGGTATACTGCTACAGTTAAGGCCAAAGTCAACATCACAGGGTCAAAAATCTAGGAGGTAAACATACTGCTACCAGTTAGTTACCTGAGCAAAGACAGCGGTTGGAAGAGATGCATGTTTCAGCACAGGCTTCTTTAGCACACTAATTCATCAAGAAGGCTTGTGAGTACTGCTGGTGGATTACAAAGCAACACACTTTCAAAGGGAAAGTGCTTTAACATGGAAATTTTACTTGGGAACTCTGTTTTAGCAGCAGTTTCACATCTTTCCTGATTAATTTTAGTGTTTGCAAAGAATTCAGTGAAGAAAACTGCCCTGAAAAAGCTCATTGCCTCCTTTGAAAGGAAAAAACAAATGCAGGGAAAAAAAACCTTGGTAACACAGTTCTACAGAGACATTTGGTTTCAATTCCATTATTTTCACCACCTAACATTAAAAATGCATCAGTTAAACAAGAATTCAACTTTGCTTTTGTTGTTTTATGCTAAATATGTTCACTGTCTATGGAAAAAACTGGTAGACTATGGACCACAGCATAGAAATTCATCAATCCAAAACTCAATTAGATCAGCTATGTCTAACAAAACAAGTACTGATATTCCATGACAGTCATTCTGGAAAGTCAGATGATCTGCATCAGACGTCAAGCCCCAGAGAGCTCATGCGTTAAAAGATACTGTCATGGTTTAACCCAGCAGGCAGCTAAACACCCCACAGCCACGCACTCACTCCCCCCACTTAGTGGGATGAGAGAGAGAATTGGGGGTAAAAAAGCAAAATTCGTGGGTTGAGATAAAGACAGTTTAACAGGACAGAAAAGGAAGGGAAAGTAGTAATAATAACAATAAAAGAACTAGAATATACAAAACAAGCGATGCACAATGCAGTTACTCCCCACCCGCTGACCGATGCCCAGTCAGTTCCCAAGCAGCAGCCCCCAGCCAGCTTTCCCCCTAGTTTATATACTGAGCATGACATCATACGGTATGGAATAGCCCTTTGGCCAGTTGGGGTCAGCTGTTCTGGCCGTGTTTCCTCCCAGCTTCTTCTGCCCCCCAGCGTACTCACTGGTGGGCTAGGGTGAGAAGCTGAAAAGTCCTTGACTCTGTGTAAGCTCTGCTCAGCAACAAGTAAAACACCAGTGCGTTATCAACATTATTCTCACCCTAAATCCAAAACACAGCACTGTACCAGCTGGTGGGAAGAAAATTAACTCTATCCCAGCTGAAACCAGGACAGATCCACAGGACAGATGTTTTAAATACAAGTGTCCAAGAGGTTCTAGGACACAGTAAGGGTCAATAGCACATTTCTATCATATAGAAGCCTATTGAAAAATTATGCTTTAAGTACATAATCATGCTATGAAAGTCTGCTTCTGACATTATTCCAAAAGGTCATACAAGCTTTCTCTTAGCGAAGAGCATCAGAATAAACTGATGTTGCTTTAAAGAGATGACACGGTGCATGTCGTAAACTTTTATACTTACAAACAGTGAAACAAGCAACAAAAAGTCAACTTATCAACCCCAACTAGCCTTCTACTTTAATAACAACTAAAGTTAGATCAGCTTACATAAAAACATTCTGCGGAGAGCTGGTCAGAATATAAATGCATTTTCTTTCACCTACCTTCCACTTAAATTGCTGAGTCCAAACTTCTTTGCAGTACTTTGCAACATTTTTATGAGGTTAGCTTCCTCACCAACAACTTTGCCTTTTTTAGATTTGCTCTTTTGTTTTTCATTTATAACTTGCACTTGATTATTTCTATAAATCTCAAATGCAGACTTTGCACTAACATTTTCATCAAAACTCATTTTGCTCAGGTTAGAAATTAAAGTATCTTGATATTCTTCCGATTTTCCTTTATGCAGGATTTTTGGTTTATATCCATGTGTCAAAAGATCACAAGTATCAGTGTATATGAACTGCAGAAGGTACACAAACAGATCTGGATGAACTTTCTCTATTACATAAAGATCACATCCAACAGCATCTTCATCTTTACGGTAGACATCTGGAGTGTCTAGCTGGTCGTCACTGGCAACAAACAGCTTCCTGAAGAAATCAGAGCGTGCAGCCAAGATGTATTTGTGTACGGGGAAAGTTCTTGTGCCAATCTGAAAAGTCACATCGTGGATGCTGTCCATTTCATCTGTCTCATCTAACAGTTTGCCAAAATCCTCTCCAAAACTTGATAATGACACACTTGGAATTTCATAGAGACTAGAAGAAAATGAAATCCATGAAAAAGTCCACTATTTACAAGGTCCATAAAATTTTACATACTATGTTTAATGAAGAGGGTGAGGTTGTTTCCATTTGGTTTGTTTGGGTTTCCTCTTACACTGCTGGACTACTCAACATTCCTTGCCCTATTCTTTACAAAAAGAACTAATAATATGTTATTTAGGTAATTAAACCACATATGCAAGATCTATCTAGCTTCAGAATAATAAATACAGTATTTTGTCTTTATAATGTAGCCAGTAAATATGTATTATCAGAACTATCTTATCTTCATCTTAGTTTTCAAACAAGAAAACACAGAAGTGTTTGCTGTATTTCGTGTTACAATCCAAAGCAATAAGAAAAAAGCTAATATTTACTTATTTATCAGATATATTGGAAACTATTATGAAAGCGCAAGGAACATGGTTCAGTATTCTACTTATTCATTTTAAACATTTTTTCCAAACAAATAAAGACTGACTTTTCACTTTTATTTAAAAGCTGATTATTGGTGTTTACTGAAGGAGTGAATTTCTACAGTATTCAGAGCTTAGAGTGTGTTAAGAACTACATCGCAAACGTTTGCCTTAAACATTTTAGATAAAACATCAATATTATCTACACTAATTACGCAAATATATAAGCTGAGGTCTTTGGGTAACTTCAACAGTTGTTTACTAGCAAGTGGTATTCTCTAGCAGCATAGATAATTGCATTTACTGTGACTTCTGTATGAGCCAAAAAATAGTTTTGAAAAGCAGAATGATTTAATTGCAGTCACACACAAAAAGAGAAAAATTAGTTGTTGATATTTTAAAAATACCTTGTTTTAGGATCTGACTGTAAAACAGCAAAATTGCTACCATTAGGATCGGTGGCAATACTAACAGCTCGGTGGACAAAAGTAAGCTTCTGAAGTCGAATTCTTTCATACACACTGTTTGTATCTTGTTCACAAGACACATCACATGAAGAATTCTGAAGGCTCGATACAAGTTCTGCTAAAAAAAAAAAAAAACAACACAAAAAAACCAAACAAACACAAAAAGGTCCAGCTAATTAAAATGCAACTGATACAACAAAAAGGCAAGACATATGACTTCTGTAAGTCCATTGACAGAGTCACTGAATAAGGCTAAATTATGCTGAAGATTTCAGCTCACTTAACCGAAATGTAGGAAGACGTTTTAAGAATGAGACTTTACATTACATATAGGAGAGTTTTTATCCAGAACTTCTCACGGAAGCGTTTTGCCACTTTTTCATGTAAGAGAAAACACTCCATCTAACATTCAATGCAACCTCTTGTGGAACGAAACAAGCTGTGCATTAGTGTAAGCAGTGCAAGATTGTTTTCTTTTCCTGTCATATCAATTACAGCAGATATAATACAATCGTCTTCAGACTTCATATTATATCTGTTTAAATTATACCCAAACTAACAAAGTACTATTGGAAAAAACATTATATTCTCTGAATACTAGATTATTTTTCAAGAACTGAGTAACTGAATATATGCACCCCCATTCACCACATTCATTAAAACCTTTAAGAAAAAACAGCAGCTCTCATTCATTACAAATCAGTGATGAACATCAACTAGACATTCAACTAGTCAACAGGTCTGGATTCTGAAGCTTCCTTGAGGGTACTAAAAACTACAGAAATAACAGCAATAAATATAAAGAAGTGCCTATAGACACATACCAGCACCAGGAGAAACAGATCAAAAGAAAGACGTGTTTAGTGCTTCTGTGATGAGGGAACTACTATGTGATGTGTAGAATAAAAGAAAGCAGCAATAGAGTAAAACTAGCGTGCAACTCTGGATCAAGCAACAGAGGAAACATTTTTGCTGTGAAAGAATGCAAAAATGGACTGATAAAACTGAAGATGGAATCTCAGTATCAAAGGAAGTAGAACTGCAAGACAAAGCTATAAGGTTCAAATACACGCGAGGTTGCAAGTAAATCCATTTCTACCCATAGAGTTTTAAGATCCCCACATGACCAGAGCTGACAGTTTCAATTAAAATCTTGTCCTATAGTAGACAGGTATCTTATTGCAGAAAAACAATCCATCAGGACCTACTGTCACCAATATGAGCCAAGTTAATACGGCAGAATTTGCTCTGGACCCTGCATTATGCTCACATAAAGGTCTGGGAAACATGATAAGGTTTCACAGACTTAGCAGGGCAAGCAAGTATACGCTGCTTCTTTTGTTCCATGTCAGTCTCTTCGGACTGGTCACCTAATATGTGACAAGATGATTACACTGGACTCTTGTGCTACAACTACTCTGCAGAAGTACTTTTCTTCCAGCAAATCTCCACCTGCAAGTTAACTGAAGGCTGCAAAGTAAGTAAATCTTAATATTACTGAGGAAAGAGAACAGTAGTGCTCAGTGGTACCAACTGTCAGTCACAGAGGAAAGAACGAACTCACCACATATACTGTTAGAGACTGTAAAGATTTGATTAAACTTTTATCTTGATTTGAAGTACTTAAACCATTAAGAAATCACAGCTAACCTTTTTTTTCTGAGATTTTTTTCCCTTCTTCGAGCCACTTTCCTGTAAAGGCTTCACCATCCTGTGTGACAAACATTATTTCGTTTCCATTTAAAGCAACATCGGACATGAAGACTTGCCGTCCATACACCCAACGACACTGCTTCATGGAGCTGTTAGACGACTTCCAGCAAAACACCTATAATACCATTTTTTCACAGAAAAGGGAAATCTTCATATCATATTAAAACAGTTACATATCACACATTACTTTTTTAAACACAAGAATGTGCCACCTCAAAGTTGCATGTAAAAGGGGAAAGACATTCTTCAAAATTATATCCTAAAGTGTTACAAGCACCTATTGCAAAGAACCCACAACTAAAACAGGGAAAATCTATTATAGAATCAAGATCCATTTGCCCATGAAGGGCATTTGAAAGCTTCTCTGAATATTCAAACATCTTCACAGCAGTCATCTACGGGACAGTTTTTGCTTACATTTCAACAAGGGCAGCAAAAGGTGTCGTCAAGTCAAGAAACAAGTTTAATCTACTTCTTAACTTACAGATTTGGCCAATTGGTTTGCTTATAAATCAAGCAAAATTCAAAGCTAACACACTTAAAATTTAAACCATTTCCTGTTAATTGTTTGAAAAAAACCTCCCAGTCTCTCTGTACCAGCCAAGGTTTCGGAATAGAGATCATGACCAAACACAAACTTCAAAACATTCAACAGAAATCTGAAGAACTGCATGCACAGCAGGACCCAATAAAGATATTGTAGATGTCTGAAAGAAGTGAGCATGAAGAAACAATCCCACATAAGGTAAAGCCCAGATGCGGTATTAGCGGTGCTAAAGTCAGGCTTTCATCTTGTCCCATTCAAGGACCTGCATAGGTCCGTTAACATCTACATAAGGAAGGGACAAAAGAATTCAAGTAACCTATTTCTTTTCCCTTCTCTTGAGCCCTACAGAATCACAGAGTGGTAGAGGCTGGAAGGGATCTCTGGAGGTCATCTAGTCCAACCTCCCTGCTCAAGCACAGCCACCCAGAGCCAGTTGCCCACAACCATGTCCAGATGGCTTTTGAGTATCTCCCACGACGGAGACTCCAAACCTCCATGGGCAACCTGTGCCAGTGCCTGATCACCCTCACAGTGAAAAAGTGCTTCCTGATATTCAGACAGAGCCTCCTTTGGTTCTGTTTGTGCCCATTGCCTCTGGTTCTATCACGAGGTACCACTGAAAAGAGCCTGGTTCCATCTTCATTACATCTTCCCTTCAAGTATATACATTGATAAGATCCCTCTTGAGCCTTCTCTTCTCTAGGCTAAACAGTACTCTCAAGGTGAGTACAATCAAGCCAAACCACGAAGCGCTGATTCAGGAAACAGAAGTATTAAGATCCCATCCCTCTTCTTACTCAATAATTTATAATGTCTAAAAGCCCTAAAGATCCTAGCATTTGCCAGCATTCAGCATGAAAAGATATGAAATGTAGGTTGACATAGTTCCACTGATGCAGGCAGACAAAGTACTTTCTTACTGCTAAAGCAGTGTCCCAAAGATGTTGAAGGGACACTACCAACACTACAGATGGTAGAGGCTAAACCTTACATGAACAAATACTGAACTGGAAGTTTATAAACTCAAGAGACAGCTAATAACCTAATAAACAGATAAGATCATCCCAAAACATAATTCAGTCAAATGCAAGGAAAGAAAATCCCCACACAGCTCCCTATTTTGATACACAAGCTCAGTTTTTAACATTCTTTCAGAAGGCAGCATTTCAGTAACAAACCCTTTTCGCAAGCACCACTAGATGGCACTGAAGGTTTAGCTCTCCCAGTGCGCAGACCTACAAGAGGCTGGGCTTTCGAAGGGTCCTATGAACTGTTACTCTAGGAAAGAATGAGGGAAGAAAACAATAAATCTGCCACAGTATTCCAGATCTAAGACAACACAGTGTCTACATTTAACTATAAATATTAAACCATTCACCAGGTTTAGCTGCAACTTTTCAACAATAAAAGGCACATCTCATCTACAGAACAGCTGCTTTCCAGCAAAGGCTCTAAAACTTCAAGTCCAAAGACTGTTTCTGAGACTATTTCTGGAGGGTCTAAAGGTGACTGGGTAGGTGTGATGACGGAAGAGATGAGGGGAAGAAAAAAAAAAAAAGAACCAAAGAAACAGAACATGTACACTATACAACCACTTACGTATGTAAAAACAAAGGAGTTCACATCTTCACTGAAAAGCCATTATTTTTAATCTGTAAAGATCTAAACTACTGTACATTACTTTGGTATCTTTCCCATAGCCCTTAAAAAAAAAAAAATCACTAGCAGCTCCACAGAAATGAACAGAGTATTTTCTATGCATGACTTTATCCTGTCTTATGTTTAAAGTTTGATTAATTATATAGCAAGCTGCATACTGATTATGATTTCTAGAGACACAACTTACTCTTCCAGCTTCATCCAGTGCTAGAATGCAAATCTTCTGACCCCCGTTTTCTTTAAGATGCTGGGTATCTACCTTATATTCCAAATATCCCCCATTAACAAGAACTTTTTTAAGGTTCAGCTGTCTGAAAGAGCACAAAATGTTAAATTAGTATTTCTTCATTGTGCACTTACATTGTTTCTATGACAGAGTTACCTTTTCCATTTAAAGAACAGTAAAAAAATATAGCTGAGGTACTGACACTGAAAAATTACTTAAGTTTAGTTTCTCCCCACTGGTATTACTAATGTAACTGCTAATAAAATACTGTTAGTACATTTTACTTTTTGCTTTGCTTTTAAGTCAGTCATATCATATCCACAGATTCTTCACAAAATTCCATAAGTGAAAACCAGTATATGATTTAGCTTTCATCTTCAGCATTACAAAAATTATAATTGTATAAATTTCATTTAGCTATTTGTATTAAAAGACCCATCCTACCCCCGTAGGTCATTTCTCAGGTTTTTGGTGGGTTTTGTTTTTCACCTGATCAAAACCACGCACGTTATCTCTTTTCATTTTCTTAGTATAAGAGCGCAGTATACAGTATTAAGTTTCTCCAAGTGCCAGCACTTTCACTTACAACCATACAGAAAACGAAGTATAAAATAATCATTAAGCTGTAACATGTCAATAAATACTGTTAGAAGTGAAGCTGAAAAGTAACTGAAGCTAGCTGGGGAAAAAAGCTAATTACCTCTTCTAATCAGTTACTGCAACCTAAGGAGGAGAGAATGGGATCAAATAATTTCCTATATTTATGAGTCATGAGCTCAGTTTCTTCAACAGGTTTACATCCAGGTTTTAGCATATGGACAAGATGATGTCACAAGGTTCCCCATGCAACCTAAGTTACCCTTTATAACATACTATATCCACATATTAATTATGAAATTCAGACCCCAAATTAATGATTCAAAATCGTAACAACATAACTAAACAGAACAATAGATTTTCAACTCCTCTACAAATACGCATTTATACAAATTCAGGCTAACAGAGGAACAAAAAAATACTAGTTTCAATATTTTTAAACCTATGACACAAAGTATTTCCCCTTAGTATGTTTTTTTAAATACCTTTGGTAAACAGCGAGTGGCACTTTAGCCTCATCTAATAACAAAAACAAATAAACATCAAACAAACAAGATAGCCGCAGTTCATATGAAAGAACTGTAAGTGAAAAAAACTCAGGGGAGCACTGTATCATCTCTACTTTATGCACAGCAACCTTTAAAACAGCTTGCAAGTGTAAGAATACAGTGAAGTCTTCACCTATTGTTCTTCATGACAAATTAGAAAAGTAACACATACTTTGAAGCCATCTTTTTGCATTGATAGTCTGCAAGTAAATAAATATCTCCTCTTTCAGTAACGCATACTGTAGCACCATCACTTGCAGAGACCAAGGACACAGAGATATCTTTATGGTGTAGAGCAGAAACTTGGCGAGGTGCAGTTACACATTTTTCTCCATTAGGATCCAGCAGATAACCTAGAAAATACAACACACCCCAAAAACATTATTCTCTGTTCTACACATTGTGCATTTAAAGGACACTTTGCTACACTACTTCGAAGAACCTTTAAATTCTAAAAGACTTTTTTAGGTAGTTAGACAATTCATCTTCAAAACAATTAGACAGATAAGAGACCTACCCCACATACTTGTTAGCTCACCACAAACACCAGAAAACCTTGAAGATTTGAGACAAAAAATTAAGGCATATTCTACAGGGAAAGCCATTTAATGCAGTTAGACTCTGCAGTGGTACTGCCTTTGATTCTAAAGAAAGAACATTTATTTGATCATATTACAGTTCAAGATACTAGAAATACTAGCACTCTGGCATAAACTATAGATTATTTCAGCCATTGGAAGATATCAATCAAGCTTATCATAAAAATTACTATAAGTGCATGTAAGCATGAAGGCAGGCAGTTACGTGAAACAAGACACAAGGTCGGAGCTGTAATGTAAGGTCTCTAAAAACATATTTAAAAAAAATAAATAGAATTATAGGCCACTGTTGCTCTGCTGCACCAAGAAACCTAACAAAGAATCTCATACATAACATAACCCTGCTCTGTGTGCACTTATGTCTGTACCACATAGTGGATCAGGGTACAAATATTCAGGAACAAGCAGCACAGCTACCTCTAAAGCTGGAAACAACCCTGTCATGTGACAGTGTAGTGCTATGACCAAACATCTTAAAGAGGCAAGATTTATTACCACAGGTGTCTCTCGGTGCCCAGCTGACACAACTAGACTGCTTACGATCCAATTACTGTCTCCACTGCAGTGGGCCATGTGCACACAAGAAAATCTCAACAACACAAGCAACCACAAAAAAAATAATTATATGATGGGTGCATATAAAAAAAAAACACAGAACAAAAAATATTCATTAGTAAGATACTTCTCTGACAAAGACAAGCTTTTTCACATACCTTTTCAATCTTAAATAGGAACACAAAAGAGTGTCTGAACCTGATGCCAGAACTGATGCAGATTAACTCAAAGTACCAGAGCTAGCTAACAGTTTTGTTTGCACACAGATACAGAACTGCAGAAATGTAAATCCAAACAAATATTACAATACCTGTTTATTAAAAAAGACAATACAATAAATCAAGAAGCTCACTAGTTGGTAACACATTTTTATTAGGTTCTTTCTTGACTTCAGAATAATGCCAAGTTAAGTGAAGATTCCGGTAATGGCGTTGTTGAAAAAAATTCCAGATATGGACAATCATTTCAGTTTAAAAAGTTAATATGGAAAAAGTTATCAGCAGCATGTTTGCAGCACATGGTGAAAGAAGGACATAGGGATGACAGTTGAATGCTAGTTTACAATCTATTAAGGGCAGTACCAGCCAGGCTGTTGGAAACAGACAAGCATGCCCTGGGGTAACTGGCAACACAAACAGCAACACTGTGTCTCTCCCGAAAGTCTTCAGTAGCAGGACCACACAAGATACCTCCAAGGCAAAAAAAATTATAAAGAGTTCAAACAACAGCTCAATCTGAGTAGTTCCCATCATCTCAAAACGTGAAAGTGACTGGCAGTAAAGAAAATATTCTTCAAAAGAAATGTGAACGGATGTCATCAGACTTTTAAAAAAAAAAAAAAGTCCAGAGAGAGAAGAGAAAGCTTCAATGAGGCTTCCGTTGCAAGAAGCAGATGACAGCTTTAGTATGAATAACATCTTTTAACGGCTGGGTTTTACTTTCAGAACACTTCTACCTTACCTAGTTGGCCGCCATTCAGCCCCATGGTATACACTGCTTCCTTAGTCCATAGCACTGTATGGAATCTGCCTGCAGCCACTCCAATCACCATTCTACCTTTCAGGTTTTTTGCCTGAACCTAAGCACAAATCCAAAGGACATCTTAATATTAAGCAGCAACAAGTGAATTTCACACGTACAAACTTCTGACAACATTTAACTCCTAAAGTCATTAAGGATGAAGCATTGGTATCAATCCACATACAGTCTAATTAAAGTCAGGATTATTTCAGAAGTTTGTCAAGTAGGGCACTACTGCACTAGTGACAAAAAGAAGTAACCTTTTTGCATTACCTGATCAGAACTAGAATCAAATCTCCTTTGGCTGTCTTCATATGTAAGATGTTGAACAAGACTGCACAGGACATGTGTAAGACAGCCAAAGAAAACTCAGGTGCTGCAAAAGTGTCACCTAAAAAGTTTCAGCATGTAAATCCTAATGCCTTAAACACACTGCAGAACACTATACTACTAATTCCACACTTCAAATATAACTTGATTTTCCAGATCAAGATCAAAGCAAATACTGTGATTACACAGCTATCGTTACACTATTGAAGAGCGGCCTATTATACCCCAAAACACTACCCTGTTGCACTTTGGCCAATTACTCTTTCCTACCTTTATAACACTGGTAGCGTAATGTTTCCTTTCAATAAAAGGTAACGTTAACTCTTACTTTAAAAAAAAAATTAGAATAAAATCAGAGATTGAGCATAGAAACACAGTCAAGTTGCTAATGCCCATTATGACTCCAGAATCAACAGTGCTTCCAGCAAAGGACACAACCATCAAACCCTGAGATCCATCATCCAGTGATTCAAAAGGACTGAAGAGTATGAATCTCAAGTAATACATATCTACTACTTTTAAGTCATTTCAGCTACAGAACAATTTAGGGAAGAAAAGGGTTTTGGCAATTGTACCTTGTATCATACTTAACACTACAAACTTTAACAGAGTTCAGCTTACGTTATGAGGACACAGTTAAGTACTTAAGATTGAGATGTATGATAACACAGAATCAAGATTTTATCTGAACTCACATTCGACTTCATTGCCCTGAAAAAGTTTAAAAGTTACTTCCACAATCTTCACATTTTACTTTCTGTTTAACAAAAAACAACACAAACAAAAAAAACCCACCAACCACCAATCAGCTAAGCTTTGACTGCTGTTATTTTTACCTGTCTAGGAACACTGCAGTTAGTTGGAGGAGGAAGAATACCCAACTGATGGAAAGTATTTAAACCAAACGTGTAAACATATCCATCTTCTGTTAAAACAACAGTATGATCCTTAGCTGCAGCTATCTGGGAGCACTGATGGCCAGCTAAGCCTTCCACAAGTCTTGGAACCTGAACAAGAAAAAAAAAAAAACCTGATATAAAAATACACTGGTTTGATATTAACCAGTGGCCATCTATGAAACTCAAGTTACACAAACAGAAACTCACGACCAAATATTGAACTACAGATGAAAATTAATTTGAACATAGAACACATTCACTAACATAATTACAACATCCAACGTAATAAGACGAACTACCTTCATGTGAAATGCATCCTCTGCTATCAGGGGAGATGATTTTTAAACTACCGGGTCTTAAATTATGTTGCAAACCATATCTTCAGGACAGCTGGACAAATATTAACTGTTACCTCTTTTGTTTTTCTTTTTAAATTACCATGAGTGATAAAGATCTATCCCTCCAAAACAGGATAATCCTAAGAAAATTCCACTGAACACGGAAACAGTTCTGTATCTTTGACTTCATGCACTGTAACGTGAGTTCTCCTTTATTCAACCGGGTAACATCCCAATTTCAAAACAGTAATTTGCAAAAAATTCTAATTTAATAGAATTGCATTAAAAAAAAAGTGTTAAGAATTGAGCTCCAGTATTCACTATAACATCCAGCAACATAATATCAAGTTCTACCAGATACCTGAAATTAGAAATTTAAAAAAAAATCATTGTGCTGCAAACTAAATGCACTCTACCAGGCAACCCTACCATCAGTTTTCATGCCACTACAGCTCCACGGTACTGCTGTTTCCTTTGTGCCAGCCTTGACACTCATCAGATGGCATCACAAACCTATTTAAGAAGCCAGTCCAGCCAAAACACATTCGCTTCCACTTATCTGTTATCAGCTCGCCTTTAAAACAACTCAGCCATAACACAGAAGTTTGACCACAGTGTCTAGCTATCTTAAATCAAAATATATTTAAATGTACATTCATTTACTCACTGCCACCTCACTAGTAGTACCGGAGAGGTTTTTTTCTGTCATTTGGTGGGGAGTAAGAGGGTTTGTTTGAAATCAACAGCAAACTCATTTTGAAAGTACACTCACAGAAACTCCAATTCACTGTTAGCCTTGCTGTTTGAAATAAACAAAACATCATGCTACGCTACACAAGATGGCATACCAGGCACGTTTGCTCATCACCATGACCCAAGCGTCCTCCTTGTCCATGTCCACATGTATAAACTTGACCTTTGTGGGAAAGGAACACAGAGTGGAATTTGCAGAGTACCACCTGAAAGAAAAAGGGAAAAAAAGGAGTGGGGATGAGGCAGTACAGGACAAATTAATTTTCTTGGATAATCTGGAAACATCTGCCAAAACTACTTTTTTAAGAAGTTCAGTTTCAATAAAGATTTGTTTGTGAAAATACAAGTAAGATGCTAGTATTAAAGCACAGGACTGCCAAATGAAGTCACAACGAACACAAAATACTTGCTTTAAATTTATTATGTACTGCCCTACCCTACTTGAAGATACCTACAGTTTGTATTTATTAAAATAAGTTCAATCATGGCTCTACAGGCTAACAGAAGCTCAAAAGACTGAGTTTTAGGGGCAACAATACTGCCTGAAAAGAGCTGAAGGAAACATGTTAAGATTGCAGCAGACTGTCTGCCCTGAATGCTTGTTCAAGGTGTACTTTAAACTTTCAAACCTTCTTAAACTGAAGTCCCAAGAAGTTATTACGGACAAAACTACTGCTATGTGAAGCATGCTTAACAGCATGGGGTGCTTTCAACATAAGAAGAATTTTAGTTCAACATGTATCAAACAGATTCATTGCCCCACATCAGCTCACTATCAGAGTTGCACAGGAAACCAGAAACTCAGAACAGTTACAGAAGTATCATGCTTCTGAATTTATTTAATGATACACAAGCCATACATTAAAGGTAAATCATACTACAAGAAACAAACAAAACAAGCAAACAAAAAAACCCACAAACAAAAACCCCAAACAACCAAAACAAAAAAAACTCCACACCATTCTCCCCATCAAAATAGAGAACCACGATTTCATTGAGGGTGACTGGGGGACAGGAAAGCAGCAAGAATATAATAGAGCAGGCCTACTCCAGTACTCCTTAGCCGCTCTAAGCTGCTTGACAGATCAATGGAAATTGCTTGCTAAGAAATAACTAGGAAGAAATAAAAAGAGATGTGGGGAGGAACAAAACATCAAAACCAATCACAATAAAAAAACTCCACAGACCCAACTTTTTTTTTTTCATGCAAATTGTCAAGACTTGGTAACATCTTTGATACTTGTTCCCCCTCACACATCCCTCCAAGTTCAGCAAGAAAGGTGCCTATGTAATACATTAAGAATACCTGTTTGATGTACACGCCATTCCGAGGGAAAAGGTCCACCAATTCAGGATGATGTTTACCCTGTTGACCACCATGACCCAAAGTAAAATTTATATTGTTGCCCCAGGTGTAGACTTCTGTGGGATCTGCAATGAAAAAAATTCTCTGTGCAGCTTGCAAATTTACCAGTCTTGTGCATACTGACTTTGAAGAGCAATTCCTGCT
>NW_009637314.1:0-5401 GCF_000690535.1 Cariama cristata | reverse complement strand
CTATTCAAAATTTGAAGAGGAAAGCTGTTTTTTATCTAAAATTGAACTTCAAAAATATTTACTTTTATGAGGAGTAAGGTCTTATGACAAAACATTTTAACAACAACGTACAGATGATCAACATTACTCATATATATTTTCCAGTTGCAGAAAACGCAAACATTCCTCAGCAGCAGATTTAGTTAAGTTTTCAGAAGACAATTACTGCTACCTTAGGTTATACGTGCTTTGCTTCAATATAGTAAAAAGTCTTTCGCAAAAAAGTTTTATGCTGTCATGTATGAAAACCATAACCACCTTCAAATCAGAGGTAGGGCCAAAACCTAACATTTCATATTTTTAAAATAACCTCTCAGTTACAGTGATTTCTGAACACCATTTTCTGATGAGTGAAAAATGGAAATCAATGTATATTTGACCATGTTGCACCACTATCACAAGATAAAATTAAAATACCCAAAATTCAGGATCTGTGTAACCAAATTTACTTAAACTGACTGGAAACAAGCTGAAAGAACAAATCGCACTGTACAACAAGACTGAACTTGGGAACATGGATAAAAGGGAAAAGAAGGGGGGCAGGAAAGTATAAAACAGCATAAAAATAAATAAAAACTATTGGAAAAACTACTCCCCTGTCAAACAAAAACTTGTGTGCTCAGCGTTATTCTTACTTACTTACTTCCTATTTGGAGAAACTGTATTTAGAGTGATTGTAACTAGCTTAGATCAGCTACTTTGTCTAAAGAAATATTTTGAAGATTCAAGAACATATTCCCTCTTTTCATAAATGTCAAACAAAAACTTGTGTGCTCAGCGTTATTCTTACATACTTACTTCCTATTTGGAGAAACTGTATTTAGAGTGATTGTAACTAGCTTAGATCAGCTAAAGATCTTTGTCTAAAGAAGTATTTTGAAGATTCAAGAACATATTCCCTCTTTTCATAAAAGACACACAAGTGATGTAAACTATTCTATCAAATTCAAAGACATCGAAGTCTCTCTGATAACTTGAATTGAGATAAAGGAGGAAAAATCACAGAATAATTGAGGTTGATCATCTGGAGATCATCCAGTCCAATGCCTCTGCTCAAGCAGGGTCAGCTAGAGCAGGTTGTCCAGGATCATGTTCTCTCTGGTTTTGAGTATCCCGAAGGATGGAATATCCACAACATCTTTGGGTTACCATTATATCAGTTCCTTTTTTTTCTTTTTTCTTTTTAACCTCTAAGTCAGTCATCATTCATTCATTTTTGCTATGCATGTGCATTCTGTGCCTACTGCCAAGATTCTGCACCTGCTGTCTTACAATATTAACGGCCCCGTATCTTCAGGTATCTCCTAGCTTACACAGTCTTAATTAGAAACAGAAAATATTGTTTACACTGCTACATACATTAATATATTGCTGAAATGTATCTCCTTGTAAATCACAATTTAAGCTATTTGATTTCCTACCAGTTTTCTTGAACACCACATGGATTGGTCTATCTTTCATCACAAGATCCAGGGCTGATAAGCCTTCTTTATCCTGAACATACAGACTAACGCCATGCTGAAAGAGAAGGAGAGGAGGGGAACAGAAGAACAGAAGTTAATTTCAACTCCACAGCTTGAAGTAAGCCAGGTAAATGTTTAAGAAGCTAAACAAATTTTTAATTGAGGTTTAATATTGATAAAGAAAATCTTCAGATTCGAGTAAACTGTAAACAAATCTGGAAAAAAACCCAAACAGTGCAGTTCTGTTCAGCCACATATACATCATTTTGATCGATTAACTGGGATTTTATTGTATGAATACTGATTTGACTAATAAGCTGCAATCAGTGAAACACAAAGGAAATACATTTGAACATAAAGTACTGCCATCTAGGAAGGGCAAGTATTTACCAAAAACGCATTTACCACCTTTGAAGAATACATTTTCTTACATTAGCATGTTTACAGAATCAGTTTTGACAAACTAGAGAAGTGAGGAAAATTAAAAAAACCACCATGGCTTTGAAAACAAACAGGGAACAGTGGTTCACAGCTGCTGCAAAAAGGCAAGAGGACAGAAACAGCCAGACAAGACAGCATCAAGGAAGCTTCAGAAGCACAAAGCACAAACAGGTCATTCCTTTAGAACTCAGAGAGAGAGAGAGATTCTCTGTAAATACTGTTTTCTCAATACAAAAACGTGTTGCTACACCAGCATTGGTTTTAAGGAAGTCAACTGAACTGCAAGAGGGCAGACTTAGATTAGATACAAGGAAGAAATTCTTCACCATGAGGGTGGAGAGGCACTAGAACAGGTTGCCCAGAGGTAAACAAATTAAATACAAAAATCGAGGGAGCACAGTTCACTTAAGCATGACAGAAGGACAGCTAGCCACATCTGCAGCAGAGATTTTAATCTGTAACTTCATTTGGAAAAAAATTAGCTGGAAGAACAACAATATACATTCTCCAAATTATACAGGCAACCCTACTAGCATCAGTGCTGGTATTAATTCACTATATGACAGAAAGACTGACCTATTTTTATGATTTAACAAGTAGCTGGATATTCTCTTCAACAGATGTGTAAGTCATTTATAAGTAGAACAGAAGCTGTAGTGATATTCACATGGTCTGAATTTGTGAAAACAAATGCCAGTTGCTGAGTGGCAAAACTTGTAGTTAGATACAGTCTGAGGATAAGTCATGACTGCCTCCAGCCCACAACCGAATTCTGTCACCCACAGTAGCTCAGTAGCCCAGGGGTTGATTCTGGGGCCAGTACTGTTTAACATCTTCACTAATGGCCTGGATGACAGGACATAGGGCACTCTCAGCAAGGTTGATGATAATAGAAGACCAGGAAGAGTGGCTGATAATCCAGAGGATTGTGCTGCCATTCAGAGGGACCTTGACAGGCTGGAGCGACGGGCTGAGAAGCACCTCATGAAGTTCAACAAAGGGAAATGCAAATCCTGGCCCTGGAGAGGAACAACCCAGTGTACTGATACAGCTGAAGGCTGACTGGCTGGAAAGCAGCTTGGCAGAAAAGGACCTGGGGCTCGTCATGGACAACCAGTTGACCAGAAGCCAACAATGTGTCCTCGCAGCTAAGAATGGTGAAAGCATGCAGGCCTGCGCATGGGAGTGTTGCCAGCAGGCATTACTCAGCACTGGCAAGCCACAGCTGGAGCGCTGGCTTCAGGTCTGGACTCCCCAGTACAAGACAGACATGGACATAGAGGAGTAAGTCCAGCAAAAGACCATGAAAATAATGACTGAGGCATCTGACGTACAAGGAGAGGCTGAGAGAGCTGGGATGCTTAGCCTAGAGAAGGTTCGGGGCGGGGGCGCACCTTATCAGTATGTATAATAAATACCTGATTGGAGGCGAGAGCTGGGGATTGCAGTGATATCCAGTGGTAGGACAAGTGGCAATGGGCACAAATTGAAATAAAAGAAATTCTTTTTAAACCTAAAACCCTTTTTTACTGCACTGGTATTAAAACATTGGAACAGAGATGTTTGAGTCTCCATTCAAAATCCAACTGGACACAGTCCTGGGCAACCTGCTCTAGCTGACCTTGCTTGAGCATGGGATTTGGACTAGACGACCTTCAGAGATCTCCTTCTAGGTCAGCTATTTCATAATTCTATTCTATAATGCCTTCCTGTTGCTGGTGTAATAACTTAAGTAACATATCCTTTTTATAATGCAGTACAGCAGAGAGACTTCAGAAAAATTTCACTCATTTATGCAACTGACAGAAAAGTCAAATGCACCTGGGGAAACCTGCACAGGTCTCCTGTAAGCAAATACCAAAATATAGATATACATATATGCACCAGAGGACTGATTACTGCTTCAAACATCACACAGAGATTCCAGTTTTCTAGAGAACAGAATCATGTACAATTCTCATACAAACATCTACTTCTGTCAAGTTTAACGAAAACCTCCTATGTAAGGGTACAGCACGTGAAATTCATATTTAATATTTATGAGACCTTCAAGAATCAAAAAATACTGGATCCACCACCATTTTGCCTAAAATTTTGTTGAAAGCAGAGAGTTTTATGTTTACAAATGGCTAGTCACTGCAATTTAAAAAGGCTGTCCTCAAAATGGAAAATTTTCTGCCTTAAAAAGTTTGCTTTTAAGTAACCTGAACCACAAACATTTCATTTTCTCATGTGGTTAAAGGGGCCCTGAACATCCCAACCATATATAGCTCTTCCCTTTGCTCTACTTAAGACAGGAGGAAGAGAAGGAAGAGCAATTAAAAATATACACAGATTGCTAAGTGGTAGGGAAGAAGCAGCAACTGCGAGAAAAGAATAACGGGTACTGAGCAAAAGCTCTGGTTAAAATATGAAGAAAATGGGGATTCGCTTAATAAAATGCTCCATATCTTGAAGTGCTTATCTCAAATGTAAGATTCATTACTAATTATAACTCCATTTAAGCTTTCATTATTTTATGTTCTCTAAAACCATTAATTGGTATAACTACTGAAGAGTCTATTCTAAGAGTATCTTTAGTCTGATCACTCTCCATTTTTAAGATCCTGACCCTGATATCATCCACACAAACCAGTCTTTAAGGAAGTCCACAATCAATCAGGGTCCTTACTCAGTGCTGACTTCTGCATGGGCAAAGACAGACATCTTTTATGAACACAGAGACAACCTTCAAGTAAATCAATGCAGTGTGATCTAAACACAGTGTTAAAACAACCCTCAAGAGGCTTTCAGTCAAGTTTAAAAACCCACTTTTACACAACCAATACAACTCTAAAAATTGTAGGTACTGAGGAAAACTACAGTTGCAAATCACTCACCTTCAGTAATGACAAAACACAATCAATGTATCCATAAAATATACTTCTGTGCAAAGCTGTCCATCCAGACTCTTTGTCTTTCGCCAAGAGATCTACTCCTTTGGTCTCAGCCAACCAGTCTAGCACACCTTTTTTGCCACAAGATGAAGCAAGATGTATAACATTTCTACCAAAGGCATCCTTTATAGTTGCAGCATTGTAGCAGTAAGAAGAGAGAAAGGCCTTGATCTGGCCTTCACTTCCTCTGGTTACTACAGAAATAACATCCAAAGCATGCTGTAGAGATCGACACTTCGAAGTGCAGTCTGGCATGAGAGAACTCATCTTCACTTCTAAAGCTGCTCTTCTCCTTAAGGGGTACAACCCTTAAGTGTATCAAGGCACTCTAATTCAGTACAGAACACAGTGCCTTAAAAAAATTGTAATTCCAAGGATGTAAATCCAGTTTTATTGAGCTGCCATTAGAAATCTTTGTACTGCTAAGTTTGGCACTTGATCCAAATAAATATTTATAAATATATATTTTTAGAAGTCTTATTTCACCATCTTAGATAACAAATATTCTTGTCCATAGAAAAC
>NW_009637313.1:29529-31529 GCF_000690535.1 Cariama cristata | reverse complement strand
GGGGGGGCAAACCTGGCTTTTTGTGTTCCTGGGCGAGTGCTCTCCAAGAAATGTACTATCATGAAACAAGTTGGCAGGCTTCCTTCCATTTGTGCTTGAAGAGAAAGCAGCAGGTATGCTTTGTGGAAAGCTGAGGCAAAGTCTTTGTACTTGGTGAGCTCCAAGAACATCTGTACTGGGACACAAGGATGAAGTATTGCCTAATGCTTGGATCCTGAGCTCAGGTATCAGCCAGAGCATAGCTACCTAGGGACCTTGCCTTGGAAGTGGGACTTGGTGTGTATGTTTAGCCAGAGGGAATTTTCCCCTTCTCTTTCTCCATTGGTTGCAGAAGTTGTGTAGGCAACGCTTCCAGATAAGATCCTTGCTTTTAGCTGGCAAAAACGGCTGATGTGATTCACACATCCTATGTTGGCCAATCAGTGGAGTGCCAATTGTAGACATTTATCTCTTTGCCAGACAGCAGGGACAGGATACCTGTCTAATTTTAGATATCTGCATGGTATCTCAGGTGTCTCGGGACAGGCTACCTCTGTCACGGATTTTGGCAGCCTGAGCTTTCCTTCTGCTCAGTGGAGAGAGAGAAGCACTTTCATAGCACATTTCATCTGACCTGTTTCAGGTGTCTGCTGCAGGGTGAGGTAACTGACTCCTGAGAAATCTCTGCCTCTCCCCACTAAGACTGAAGAAGCCCAGCCTGACAAGCTCGGCTGGAGGTGTTTGCATCGTATGTGCTTTCATGTGCTGAGGTCCATAAGAAATTACTGGAGGGAGAGTAGATCATTACCAAACAGCAGCTGGAGACAGTGGAAATCCTTTTACTTTACAGAACCAGCAGCAGTTGTTTATCTGGCAGAAAACATGCATTTGATGACTTTTTTAAAATTCACACTCACTTCAGCTCTTTAGGAAGGCAAAAAGTAGGGTGATGTTCCCCTTTTATGTTATCATCAAGGTGACAAAATCACCCTGGCAAAGCAGCTCCAGAAGAAGGCCCATCATATTATAGCCCCTTCCCTTTGTTTTTCCCCCAAACTTCCTTAGATTGTGTTTGGCTGTTCACCTTACATTTTAAGTTAATGTTCTTCTTTAAGCTGCTCAAACACTTATTTATGCCTCTAACACTTCTACACCAGCAGCTTTGTTATAATTTTGTCCTGTATCTATTGTCCATGGCTGCCAACTCTTCACCTGCTTGCTGCATTGCAGGACAGCTCTGGTAGGCAACTTAGATTTTCTGATTAAATGTACCTTTGCTTCTGTTCTGGCAGTTTGCACAGTCCGGATAAGAGTTCATTCTGACTTCAGGGATCTAAAGACTAGACAGCTAGTATAAACTAATCATCCCACTCCAGCTGTAGTCTGTGGAGAGTGATAGTCCCTGGGGGACATGATTCATCCCAGATGACTTAGAATTTAGTGTCTGAATGTGCCAGTTCACACTTAGGCATGGCTGTCTCTCTCCATTGACTATAACCTGGTGATTATTAGAGAGCAGACATTTAGCTTTTAGACGACTTCATATAGCCTGGATGAATTTAATCTACAGGAGTTTTGTAGATTAGGCTAGCTGATTAGATCAACTATCCAGCCAGTTCTTCATTCTCTGGTTAGTCTTGATGTAGTTCAGTAGCTCCAGGGTAGGTGAGCTGAATGGGGTGGGGGAGGTCCGCACGGCAGTCTGGGGACTCCTGTGTGCCTCCTGTGCACCATTTTTCATGTACTGCATTGTGTTCTGGCTGGTGCGTTCCTAACACAGGGTTTTAAATCACATGTTAATGTCTGCCTGTACTCTTTCTCCAAAAACAGTTCCATGATGCTTTGTGGAAGATGGAGTTAGAACTAATCACAAAATACACAGCATGTGGACAGCATCGTCATTCACATAGCACCAGTTTGAATGTCCCTTCCTTGAAGGATTTCCAGGGAGATGCTAAAAGACCACATGAGCTATTGCTCTTGTAGTATCTAATGACATGAGCTGTGCTAAGATTCCTGCT
>NW_009637313.1:19176-29498 GCF_000690535.1 Cariama cristata | reverse complement strand
GTGACCTTGTGATATCAAAAGAGAATGTGTTTTGCTTCTCTGCTGGGTGCCAGTCTAGCAGAGCCCAGGCTCCCAAGAAATGCTAAGGAGGAGCGTGAGCTATGGTTCAGGGATGAATGAGTTTCTTGGCCAAGTCTGATTACCCACTTGGGATATTTGTATTTCATTATAACTGACACTGAGAAGCATGTTTGATTTGGAATGAATTTCAAGAAGGAACAAGTTTCAGCATCTGCATTTCCACTGGGAGCACAATGAGGGACAAAACAGGTTAGAGCCTGCTTGGCCAAGGGTGGGGACCTCTCAGTAGGGAAGGGGAGGGCAGAGCATGAATCAGTTACAAGGAAAGGGAAGGAGCAGCTTGAAGAGCTGATCTGCCTTCCCTTGTAAAAGGGATACTCTAAGCACCAAGTATCAGGTGTGTGTCTAAGGAAGCCAAGTGAGGGAGCTGGGGAAAGCCAGCTCCTCCCCCAGAGTGGGAGGCTGTACCTGGTGATTAACTCCCAAGCGGAGGAGCAGAGCTCATGCTGAGTCCTGAAGGAACCTGTTGGGAGGAGCTCAGGAGTACAAGAGGGCCAGAAAAGACCTGGAGTTGGACAGAGAACTAATCCAGCTGGAGAGGCACTTGGTAGCATCAACAGCTCTGGTCATGTTCAACTACCTGGCAGTAGAGGTGAGACCCCAGTTCCACCGCAGCTATGGGGGACAGCAAGGGGTGTCTGGGCCCCTGAAGAGCCGCCTAGAGCAGCTGAAGAAGCCATGGTGGAGGGAGCCCACTCCACTGGTGCTCCAGCACAGTGAATCAGCCAGGGTTGCCATAGACGCCTTTCTTGAGCAGGGGGAACGCGGCTATCTGAGTGCCATCACTGAGGAACGGGAGCTGCCTTTTCTTTCCACGCTGGACATGGAATATATGAGCCATCAGAGAAATCAAAGCTTTCCAGATCCCAGTGCAATGAAAGACAAAGAGGCTGACCCGGGCGATGTGGACACTGGAGACAGGTCCTCTGTCAACTCTGAGCTAACGTCTGGCACCTACTTTCCACTCATGTCTGATGTGCACCCTCCAGAGCTGGAGCTGGGGTGGCCAGGGACGCCGCTCCTCACAATGTCTGGCCAGACTCAAGCAACTGTGATTTTCCAAAGAAACAAAGCTAACAGCATTAAGGATTTGCTCCGGTCTCTGATCAGCCGGGCACGGACGGTATGTATAGAGCTGTGTCCCTTGAGTGGAGTCTTGTGCCACAGCACCCGAGTCCTGGTGGCTGGTCCCACAAGTGTGCACCACATGCTCCAAGTAGTTGCTGCTCTCTGGATGTCTGGCATGATGTGACTGCTTTTTCTTTAGCAGAGCTGTAACTGTTCCTGCTCCTTTCCTTTCCTCCTAATTTCTTTCTGCCTGGGATTTCATGTGATACCAGCAGTGCCCTTTAAGGCACTCTGCGTCTATGTTTGTGGGTATGCAGGGCACGGTACCAAAGCCTGGAGCAAGTGAGTGGCAGGGCATGCAGCGTTAACGCTTCGCTGTCCTCAGCTGCCAAGTGTGCCCCAGCCAGCCCATCTGCCCTCTGCCAGGGAGTTTGCACGGCCAGGGATTTTCTTGACCCCTGGACATCATGTTAAGCAGGACAAAAGGGATACCACTGGTGAGTTGCTGTGGGAGAACACAGGACCTGAGTAAACTCGTGGGACTGAAAATCCCTGCCCGTGGTTTGAAGTAAGTTAAAATACATCATCGTATCTTCTAGACTTGATGTCTGTGCCTCTCTGAGAATGAGTAAGACCAGCCCGTTTTGCCCCATCGCACAGTTTCTGCTGGGTAGAGATTGCCAGCCCCCAGATGTAATAAAAACTAGACGACTACAATACTTGCCTACCAAGCACAATCCTGGTGTGAATTTACTCACTAAATTATGCTCTTTCTTGTTTGTTTTTACTTTGCCGCTATACTGTGTACTAAAGCAGCAGCTTGGGCAACTGTATCTCAGACATAATTTCAGCTTTTATTGAATTTGTCCTCCTCTTTATAGTTCTTTTGATCTGTTCCATGTTGATTTTCTTTTGTAGTATTCCATTTCAATAGCGTGGCAATACCGAGTAAACTTTTAGTGCAAAGTTCACTTTTAACCAGGCAGCTTCTAGGCAATTTCTCTTATCGCTCTGGTAGTTTCTCATTTCACTACACAGTCACTCCTTAAATTCATTACTGCCTAGTGCAGAAAGTGGGAGATAAAGAATTGTTAATCCTGGACTTCAGCTGTGTCAAGAACACGAGCTGTTTCCAGGCAGACTGAGCTAAAAATGTTCCCTTCTATCACCATCTGCAGATTTGAGCAAATGAAGTTATGTTGTCCCCGGCAGATGAAACTGGGGCCACAGCTCAGATTGCTGTGCAGCATCATAACATCATCAAAGAACCACATATCATTGAAATCTGGGCGTGATACGAGGTGAACGGGGATGTTTTTTCTTTTGTCCAAAAGAAAACCGTTTTGCCACGTAAGCTACTGCTCAGTTGTAAGCAGCCATTGCTTAATGCCTGAACTCCTCTTGCACCTTTGTAGGCAAATACGGGAAGTTTTTGTCCAGGAAGTAAGTGACAAAAAGCTTTGTTTGTCCTTGCAGGCAGCTGGTTTATGATATCTTAAATGATCTGAAAAGTCCTGTGACACTTACTGCATCCTTTTCAGCAATGGAGATTAAAACATAGTCATGGCAGAATGCACAAAGTAAATGACTACCAAGAAATGTCCCCTTGTCACTTAGCACGTGTCCCGGATCTCTGACGATATTATGATCCTTTAAACCACAGGAAAAACATCTTGCTGCTTTCTCAGCTCACAGGAACTTCTTTATTGCTGCAGGGAGGTTGCCCAGGCAGTAGGTGCTTTATTGTACTTTAAGTACATTTTGAGCTTTTTTCTTTTTTTGCTTGGCTTGAAAAAGCACTGACAATCTTCAGCCCTTTATGTTCAAGCTGGGGATTTTCACACGATGTTTTTGACTGTTGCCTGAAATGTGAGAATGAGTTTTCAACCATCTTATTGGTTTATTAGTGGTGTTTTACTGGCTTCTAGGTTAGCAGCTCTGGCCAGTGCTTCCCATGATTAACTCTATGATTGATGGCAGTTCCAGCTCATTCACAGCCCCAGTTACACATCTTTAAGTAGCTACTGAGTCATTTTGCTCACCAAACCATCCGAAAGGATGTTACCTGTATGTCTTTTAGTGACAAAAGAGCAACCAGAGGTAAAAACATCTTTTGATTGAAGTGCCAGTAGCAACTGTGCGGAGAACCGCTTGCCTTTTTGCTTTTCAACTGCTGTTTCTGCATTTCAAATGTTTTCCCCATTAGACTTCAAACTCTTGTCATATAGCCCTCCTTTAGAGTGTTTCTCCTCCTGTGTGCTTGCAGCTAACATAGAAGGGAGATACAGTCCTGGTGGGATGTGGGAAAGATGTTGAGATCCCTGAATGCTTTTCCTGGGTCCTGCAGACAGGAAGGTGTGTGTCTGGAAATGTTGTTTGCTGTTTTCTCCTGTGCAGTCATACAGAACAACATCAGCTGACGTATTTTGCAACAGCATATTTGTACTGACAAATCAGCAAAAAGGGCATTTGTTTTATTGGTACCTTTTGCTGGTGTGGTTTGTCTTTCTACTTTGCTGTATTTAACCAGCTGTCTTTGAAGATGTATTTTCAGATTTGAGCTTTTCTCTTTGCAGACATAAGAAGATGCAGCGCAGCCACACCTTAGCCTTCATTTGATAATACTACTACAATTTTATGTTTGTTGAATGAGCTCCAATCTATTTTGAACTGTCCATACTCCTTTCACCCCTCTTGTACAACTCTGACGCTGGCTGCGTCCCTGATGGTCCCCCAGACAAGCAATGTATTGCTTCAAATGGCAATACTACGGTAATGACCAAAACCACACTGCTATTGGCAAATACCAGTAAAACCAGCTGTGCTGGTTAGAAACCAGACAGATGGCAACCCCAGTGGGGTGCTGGTAAGTGCTGTAATTCCCAAAGTGATGACTGCAGTAATTGCTGAATTGTGAGTTTCCAGAAGTGGATTTAGAAATGTCATGATTTAACCCTACAATGCTAAAGTGTGAATTTTCTAGAGCCTGTGGGGCAGCTCTGTCTTTGCAATGTCCTGACCTGCCAAGGCTGTGCCATGGGCTTGGAAGCTGTGATCACCATGGTGAGGAACGGGGATGCTCTGAACCAGCCCCAGCCTTGCAGCTCCCACCACTGAAATCGAGGGGCTGGAGGCACTGGACATACATTGCTTAGGTTTGTAAGGCCAGATTGACTGAAATGCCCAAGGCATGTAAACGTGAGACATGACTTGTCAGGAGCCTGAACTGGAGATGGTACTTGGGTACCTAACTTCCACTGCTTTATAGAGCTGTTGGAAATTATCTTTTGAGGCTTTAGACCTCACTTTTGTGACAGTGCGTTCTTAGGAGGTTTCAAGGGGAAAACTTCCACGGTCGCCTTCCCCCAAAACTTCTTGGCTATGAGGCTGAGCTGACGTTATTATAGGAGCTGCCTGCTTTGTCTACTCAGAGGATATGGTGATCTGAGTCACCCTTACAGTTGTCCTGTGGCACCCATGCTTAGAATAAGCAGCCCAACTGCGTGCGCCTGCATCTCCACCCTGAGAGGCTGTGGCAGGGCACAACCTCCCCTCGCTCCCCACTGCAATGCTCCTTGCTGCAAACTGCGGTGTGCATGGGGCTGCCAGCCTTCTTGCCTGACATCAGCTGCCAGCACCACCAGGAGCAACTCTACCCAAATCCCTCCTGTGAAAGGATCACTTGCAAGGAGGCCGTGAATAGAGCTATAGCCTGTTCCACCTCCTGATGCCAAGCCAAGACCTGCTTCGGAAAACATGAGTCTGACTATCACGCAGGGCTCCACCCAGCTTGCACAAGCTGGCGTCCCGCTGCCTGGGGCGCTTGCTCCTGCGCTGACGCCGGAGCCCTGCCACAAGGCTGCCAGGAGATGCAGGTCTGCCTGGCAGCCAGCTGCATCCAGCCCAGGGTGCTGGGTGCCACGGGTGACTCCAGCCATGCCACTGCCTGCTCAGCCCCATCCCTCACAGTGAGCGCTGCAGACTGGCAGTGCCATTTTTGGGCAAGCAACAGCCCCGAACTCTGCCGAAGCCTGTGAGCACTGGTAGAGAAAAGCAAGAGGATGTGGACCTTCTGTGCACACTAGGTGCAAACAGTGCCTCTGAGCATGTAGGGTCTGGGGACAAAGGAGCATTGATCTCTCATGACTCCATCTTACTGACTTCCCAAGCCAAGTTTAGATTGTCTCCAGCGCCAAGCCTACCTCAGACCTAAGCTTGAGATGAGCTGGAATATCGTGAGGCAAGTGTGGCTGCGAGGGTCTTGCCTGAGGCCTTACGCAAGATTTGGGCTGTAGTTTTTTTTCTTGGTGCTTCATCATTAGAGGATGGGTGGCCCATCAAAGTCATTTGTCTAAATTGCCTTTGGTCTTTGGCTGAAGGCCAGCGTGGAAAGACATGGTAAATTCCTGCTTTTTTGTGGGGGTCTCAGTGGTACCTAATGCTGACAGGCCAGCAGCAACATTAATTTGGGAAGATGAAGATGCTTCTCACTGCTTTCAGAGCTCTTCCAGGGCTGACTCTGCTGTCTACACCAGATGGGTGCATTTCAGGAGAGGAGGAGTTCACAGCCTCATAAGGCTTCTGGGAAGACAACACTGATGAGGGCTACAACAGAGGTGCCCTTTGGAGTCAGGCTCTGAAGCCTGTATCTCACAGGGCCTGGGCGAGAGGGTGGAGATGTGGCTTTGGCCTGAACAGGAGGAATGATTTTTAGCTCTTGATGACAGCTGTCTTGTGTCCCATATGCCCACCAACCTCCGGGAAGGTCCTTCCCCAAACCCTGCTGTGGTGGGCTAGGCCTGGGGTCTGCTGCAAGATGTTGAGGATGAATGACAGTGTGCAAGGCATCATCACAGAGATGGTCTTTGGGGACAAATTAGATAGAACCAAGAAATCTTGTCTATCTGCAAAAGGGATAGACCCCCAAGGGAGCAGGAAGCAACCTTTTGGCATTGTCCTGGCTCTGGTGCAGAGGGTCTCTCCATGGTGTGTGCAGGTGGAGTGGGGTTGAGAGGAGCCAGCTTGCCAAGCAAAAGACTGGGCAGAAGAGCATGGGGAAGCCTATGGGGCCCTGCTCTGCCCATGGCAGCTGCCTCCATTCAGCACCTAGGCCATGAGTATGAGCCTAGAAAGAGGCAGTTTATTAATGAAAACAGAGCAGAAGAGCTACTGGGCAGTGGACAATTTGGGGCCAGCGTGCCAGTCTGGAGCAGAGACGTGAACCTGTCCCCACATACAAGGACAGTGACACTTGGAGCTCCACTACTCTTTTCTGAAGCTATTCCAGGTCAGACCCGTGAATGTGATTCAGCCTGTTTCTGTTTAAAGCTTGAACCACTGGACACGTAGAAGTCAATCTCACTGCTGTTCTCTGTATTTAACTCTTTGTTTGAAGAGTAGCAGCTGAGCAGAAGTGGCAGAGGAAAACTCACCCTATGTGGTCTGCTTCATAGGGTGATTTGGACCATGGAGAATTGCATTCATGGCCGTGCTGTAACACAGGCGGAGGAGGTATTTGAAAACAGGGTTCCTACCTCCTCACAGGGTGCATGATGAGCAGCAGAACAAACTCTGTCATGCATTTTGTGTGCAAGGTGCAATGCAGGACATGAACATTGAGTAGTAGGGTAAAGTAGGCTGTTGGAGCTTCACTCCAAAACTCAGTGCCTTTGGATCATCTTTATTTGGACATCCTCTACTAGGTGCAGAAACTTAAAATCAGACTTATGCACACAACTTACAAGTACCAAACAGTTACCTTATTTGCTGCTAAGATGTGGTAAAGACTGAGACCAAAGTATTTGGTCCGTAGTTCTGTTATTTTTTCAGCTTTTGAAATGAAGCTGGCCTGTTGGTAAATCCTTCACTACTTTACCTTCTTCAGTCCCTTAGTGTGTTGCCATCTTCCATTGAGTTCTCAGTGTTAACTGTTAATGGTTCAAGGTCTAAGTCACTGGCTTGCTCTGCAAGCACCCTCAGTGAAGTGTGTCAGGCCTGGCAAATGATCCAGCTCAGCAAGTCCTCTCCTGCCTGTTCCTTCCTTCTCCGAGATGTCCCCCTGATTCCGGTCACTAATGGTGATGGCCAAAAGATGGATCCCAGCAGTCCCTTTCTGATCCAAATAATGGCTGCATTGAAGTTGTCTGCTGGCAGCCTCACTCTGTGAGGAACAGTGGAACAGATTCTGTAGTTACATCTTGATCTGTATATGATTGATTTCCCTTGACCTGTTGTTCTGGTTGCAGGTCATACTGTACTTTGAATTTTCTAGTTCTGGGTCAACTCACTTGTAGTAGGTACTTGTCATGACCGACCTTCCCTTTTCTGTGTTTTCCTTCCAGTTTTTTGACAATTCATTTAGCCAGGATGGTCTGCTGCCTCCCATCCCATCTCCACAGTGGGATGGGTTGCCATGGCCTTCTTCAATCTCATTCTTTAAAGAACTGGCAGTTCTCTTTAAAATTCTTTTCCTTTTTAAAACCCCTCCCTTGGAGACCTTATCTTGCAAGCCTTGGGTTAATTCAAGAAAATCTTTTTAATAATGTTAGCATTATTCCTTCTACGTACTATTAGATTTCATAACTATCACTTGCATCCAGGGCTGCTGCCAGCAGGGAAGGGGAAGGGATCCTTCCCGCACACGTTATTCTATGGTTTTGTCTTGTTGCCCCTAGGATGTGATCCTGGAACAACAGCATTAACGTACTTGATCAAGATACCTTCTCCCTTACCTGGCAGTGTGTCCTTCCTGAAAAAAAATCTATTAATATGGTAGTCATCTATGGAGTCACTCATACCAATTGAATAATGATTTTTGGTCAGTCTCAGCTCTTCCATTTGTGTGCTGTAGTTCTGGCATATTTGCTTCAGGCAATACATACTTGTTGCATCAATGATATTCAGAGTTTGTGCACATGCATTACCCTTTCAGCTATTTCTTTCTGTGAGTGACAGATGAGACAGGAGGTAGCTGGATGGGGAATGTCTTCATAGTTATTAAAAGTGATTTTATCTGCTATGGTGGGGTAAGGGCTGTTAAACACAAAGGTCCAGAAGCAATCTCCATTCTTGGGGCCGCAGATGCTCAGCAACTCAGGAAGTCTGAATACTTAATTCATAGTTCAAAGCGCAATTCACTTGGGCATGAGATTTCAACCGTCTCTTGTCTCCCCCCACCCCCTTTTTTCTCCTGGCTAGGTGATAGCGATTGTGATGGATCTGTTTACAGACATGGAAATACTGTGTGACCTGCTGGAGGCCTCGAGCAGACGGCACGTCCCTGTTTACCTGATCCTGGATGAAGAGTACTTGAAGCATTTTGTGGAAATGTGCAATAAAATGGCTCTTACTCAGGACAGCTTCCCAGTAAGTTTTCAGTCACACACTGGATATCATAAACAGGTCTTGGAATTGATAAAAAACACTTGTTCTGGTCCCTAGGACCTATCCCTTCTCCCACTGTCCCAGGCTAAAAGACCATGGCCGTTTGTTCTAGGGAATTGAGATCTGCCTGGACGCACAGAGGAAGGAGTAGAGGAGCCTCCTAGCCCTATATCTGGATGTTTTGTGGTCCTCATTTCAGTTTTTTTCCCACAAGAAGTGTGAAGTCAAGGCCAATATGATGCAGTGCATTACTGAACGCTTTGCTGGGCTGGTGCAGATAGGCAGACCGAGGTAGACCTTACGTTCACATGGACCTGTATTATCTCCTTTCCTTGTCCCCTCTCAGCCCCTGCTCTAGGACATAGAATTGCAAGACTTAAACTGCTCATAGTTCAGATCCCTGAGCTCAGTTTAGATTCCAGCCGAAGCTGCTGTAGTGCAATAGCTGGGTGGGGAAGCAAAGCAGTGAGTTCCTTCAGATGTCCTGATGCAAAACTTACTATTTCCTCCTAGCCCTGCTGCACTGCCTCAACGTAAAACCACATGTTAAAAATCTCATGTTAAGATCTGCTTTTAGGCTTTGCGATTCAGTTGTGGGTTCATGAGGGATTTGTGAAAAGCCTGATTCCCCACTCAGGGAGGTGTTCATCAGCAATGGTGTGTGGTGCCCAGAGCAGGTAAACAATAAATATTAACGCGGCAGTGCGACAAGCTCTCTTGGGAACTTGCAGACTCAGAAATGCACCCCAGTATCTTGCTGCTCCCCATACAACCTTTCTGGCTACCACCTATCAATAGAAGTTGTTTTTTTGTTATCACTTGTTAGTCCTGCAAGACCAGCAGTCCTGGTGTGCTCCTTCACTGGGTGCACAGGATTTCCTGGATGCCTGATTCTCTTCCTGCCACCAATTTAATGGGTTTTCACATCATCTTGGTGGGGAATACTTGGAAGTTATCCAGTTACCTCAAACCCATTCTTAATTAAAAAACAGGCTAGGAAAAATGCAAAAAAAGAATGTTTTACAGCATTCAAAATAGATACAGTTACCAATGTCTTAATTTCCCCTCATTTTTAACCTGTCTACACAAAGATTAATTTAGAGAGGCTTCCTTCTTCCCCCATGTTGGTAATGCTCGATCCTTTCGTGCTTCTCACAAGCCAGACCCGTTTCATCCTGCCTCTTGAGATGGCAACTGTTGGGGAAAACTGCTTCATGCTGCAGTATGTTTGCTTTCATAAACAACTGCATTACTGAAGTCACCTGGTGGATCCAGATAAATTCCATCTCTCCAAAATTTATTTTATTTGCTTCTTATCCAAAAGCCTGGCCATTGTTTTTAATTAAAGTTAGAATGAGTTGACGGCCATAGAGATGGCTATGTCTCTTTGTTAGACCTGATGTTAAGTCTTGTGCTTGAATGGCTAGTTAACATTTGCCTCCCCCATTCGGTGACTCATCGGTGGCAGGTCTCAATGTGAAGTGCCTGATGCTGATGCATCTCAAGCAGTACATTAACATACATCCTTGATATCCACATCTAAGTGGAACGAGCGTACATATTTTATTCCTGGCTCTGAGTTGTGGCAGGATGTGATGGTAAATCTCTGGTTGGAATAATTGGTGACAATTTGGGGTTTAATGGGGAATTCGGGGCAATTGCCCCTCCGGCATCTTACTGCTAAGAACACTGTGTGAGCCCGCTGGTGTCAGATCCTGGTGCTGAACATCAGCAAATCCCGCAGTGGTGCATCGAGCATTGGCAGCGGTCACAGCAGAAGACTTAACTGT
>NW_009637313.1:0-19145 GCF_000690535.1 Cariama cristata | reverse complement strand
AAATGGCCATCGGCTGAACCTAAAACTACTGTCTAGATCGAATGAGAGTGGTACCTGGCAGTCTGGCTTTCCTGCAAGACTGCAGGATTCTCATCTTGTTTGGACAATTCAGGGCCTGCATTGCCAAGAGGAAGAAGAGCATGGAAAAGATGAGCCAGGTATCAGAAACTTACGCAGCCGTGGAAAAGATAGAGGGAGTGAAGAAATACTGTGGTGACAAATCTATGGGATATCCCTTACCTGAAGTGGTTTTAACTTCCTTGGTGGAGGGAGAAGAAGCTCCTCCCAGTGAGAACTAGCATTACTAAAACCTCAGCACTGGAAGAAAAAAATCCCTGTGTTGATTGGCGACAAGATTAGGTGAACACCTCCCCAAGCATCCAGCGTATCTTGCTCTATGTCAGCAAATTGTGGTGGCATTTCAGAGTATCACAGGTTAATGCAAGTCAGCAGGGACCTCAGGAAATCGTCAAGTCCAACCTCCTGCTCAAAGCAGCATCACCTGTGAGGTCAGACATAGTTGCTCAGGGCCTTGCCCGGTCCAGTCTTGAAAACTTCCAAGCATGGAGGCTGCACGACCTCTCTGGACAGCTTGTTCCAAAGCACAACTGTCCTTACAGAGGAAAAAGTTTCTCCCTTCTCATAGGTGACAGACGAGGACATGTTCTGGGACGCAAGAAGGCAAAAAGTGAGAACCACAATGCAAAGACTGTGAAGCTTCAGCTCTGTCCCTGCTAAAAGTTTCCATGAACTCAAGAGAAGACTGAACAAGTACTTGGAGAAGAGGTCCAGGTGGGGTTCCCACTAAGAGAAACCACAAGAGGCTCAGGAAATCCTCTGAACAGAAAACAGAGTCAGCAGCAATATTAAGGGCAGCATCATAAATGATTGTCGCCTTCCTCCTCTTCCCCAGCTGCCATTGCCCACTGCAAGAGATAGGCTATTGGGTCAGATGGACCCTGGTCTGGAGGACATTTGCTGATGTTATGAAGCCCTGAAGGCAATGGTGCTCCTTGGGTGGGCGGGGAGACTTCCTCAGCATGATGTGGGAGCCAAGCCCTTCCCACCCTGCTGCCATGAGCTCCCCAGCAGATGTTTCCGGGAAGCCCACCTCATGCCCACGGGGACTCTGATGGAAGAGGAAAGCCGTCAGGAATGGAGTCACCTGCTGCAGGGTGACTGCCTTCTGCTCCTCACCCCTGAGGCACAACTTCCGCAGTGTGAACCCCGCGTGAGGCCAGAGGCTGGGCCAGCCAGTCCCTGGCTGTGTGCAGGCGGCCTCGGGAGCCCACGCGTGCTCAGCCTGCCCCGGAGGAGGAGGGGGAGAAGGGGGTGCAGCAGTGGCCAGGAGCAACTCCTGGAGGGGTGGCGGGGGTGTGGATCTGCACCCCGTGGAGAACATCTGTAGGCAAATCGCAACTATCCCCGCTTGTCTTTTGTCTGCAGCACTGGCTGTTACAAACTGCTGTGTCTGGCCAGACTGAAATCTGCTGTGTGGCAAAGGGGAGGCTGCCATCTCCACCAGGAACGCTCACCGGCCATGGGCAGCACCCACCTCCCCCAAGAGGCAAAATGGCCCCGGCAGCGTGCGCAGCCCATACCACCTGGCGTGGCTCTTTGTCTTTCGTGAGGCTGATGCTAGGCAGGGATGAGCTGCCCACAAAGGGATCTGCCAAGCCAAATGCAGGTGGTGACGGTTTGTGAGAGCTCCTGGTGTGCCAAAGCCACTGCAGGTGGCAGGGGAGTTGGCATGGAGGAGCAGGAAGGGATGATCTGGCAGGCCAGCATAGGTGCAGCCTTAGGGATGTTTATTTACATACGAGATCATAGAATCATAGAATCATTATGGTTGGAAGAGACCTCAAAGATCATCAAGTCCAACCATATACCTGATGCCACCATGCCCGTTAAACCCACTAAACCATGTCTTGAAGCGCCACATCTAAACGTTTTTTGAACACCTCCAGGGATGGTGACTCCACCACCTCCCTGGGGAGCCCATTCCAATGCCTAACGACTCTTACCATGAAGAACTTCTTCCTAATGTCCAACCTGAACCTCCCCTGGCGCCACTTGAGACCGTTAAATGTTTTGTTTAGCACTGTATCATATAGACCAAGCCAGTGACTGTTTCCAGTGACTGTTCTCCTCTTCTGCCTTCCCCAACTGAGGTGCAAATAACTTTTATTATGGCCAAAACCCTCACATTACGAAAAAAGCTCCTGATGGATACTGAGAGCCTTATTTCCCATTTTGTATTGGGCAGTTGGTTTTACGGGCCAAAGTTGTGTCAGAGAAGTTCTTTGCAGTCTTTAAAACAGATGAGGATCAAGTCTGTTTCACTTGAGTAAGCAGCTGAAAATTTCAATATCATCTTAAAATATGCTGATAAAAGGAAATTCTTAAAATGTAGACATACCCTTCTGTAAATCTCTTTTATTGAGCGATATTTTTGGCTTTAAGAAGCCTGTCACTGTATAAAATTGATTGATTAGAAACTGGCTAGTTGTTATCGGTCAAAATTTAGTGTAAATGCAGAGCCATCAGCTAGTGTGGTTAGTTGAATATTACCAATAATCTGGAAGAAATTGTAGTCTTACATCCTTCAGAAATGATTGTAGGCTCATACGATTCTCCAAATTTTTTGCAAACCAGCATTTGTGCCTAAGTGCAACTTGTAAATATTTGCTGGTATTTTTATCTTATAGTGTGTCAAAATATTTGGTAAGTAAAAACCAAGAAATACTTAATGCCTTGCTGTCTTCTGCCTCTGGGAGCAGAGCTCCTGCTTGAGGGAGTCCATCAATGATGCAAAAGGGAACATTTCAGTTTAGTTCAATACATGTCCCCTTACCAACTCTGCTTTCTTTGGTTTCAGAACATGCGCATAAGATGTCTGAGTGGAGACACATACTACAGCAAAGCAGGCAAGAAATTTGCAGGCCAGGTTCTGGAGAAGTTTATCCTTATTGATTGTGACCAAGTTCTTGCTGGTACATACAGGTAAGAAAAAGTAGCAATGACTGTGACAAAGACTGGTGCAATGAGAAAATATTAATTACCAAAATACTGAATAATGTAGCTCTTATTTTTTTTCTCTCCATGAGAATGATACACTGTTTTTCCTCTTCATTTCCCCTTATAAATGTCAGGTTTCATTTTGGTGCCTTACCTTCTCCTACTCCATCCTCTTGCTCTTACCTTGTTGTTTAGCTTTCAGATAGCCTTAACTACTTGTCTGCCAACATTGACACCTCCTGGACACATCTATGAGTATCGCTTCATTTCTTAAAAAATGTAAAAAATGTTCTACCAGGTCAGATGATGCTCCACCTAGCTTAGCTTCTGTCTCCAGCTGATGCTGTTTAGGGAGACCAACCCAAACTGCTATATGTAGTCCATCCTCCTTGTCTTCTCACAGCATGTGCAATTGTTGCATACATCCCTGCTTATTCCCTTCAGTACCTGTTCTGTACCTATTGTCCGTGAATTTGCCCTAACTCATTGTCTGTTATAAACCAATCTACTAATTTGTCACCGTTTAAGGCTGGGCTGGCACTTAAAGTGGTGAAGGAGAGGAGAAAAAGGAGACACTTATGGGTTGGAAAGTTAAAACAACTTTAACAAAACAATAAATAAAACAATAACAATGAAAAAGAGTAGAAATAATATTAATACTAATACTACTAATAATAGAAATATACAAAACCAATATTGAGCTTCCTGACGATGATTATGGGACTGTGTGCCTTGGTGGCTCGCACCGCTGACGTGGCAGGGCAGGCACCTGGATGTCCTGGACTGGACTCAGCAGCTGATGGGAACCGGATTCAGGAATGCACGGATTGGGATCGGGGGCAGGAGAGTGAGCAGAATCGGACAGGCATGCCAGCCATGAAAGAAAAAGGGCTGACCTCCATCATCCCTTAGCTTTATACCGAGTATCCATGTGCATGGGATGGAATACTTCATTAGTCAGTCCTTGGTCACCTGTCCTGTCCACAGCTTCCTGTGGGTCTGACTCTTTTTATGCCTCCCCACACGCAGAGCACAGGGCAGCCCGCAGGGAACAAGCACGCACACATGAGCTTTTCTGCATAACGATCCCACGTCTACCTCAGCAACAACTACAGACAGCAAATGCCATCAACTCTAAAAGCAGACACAGTCTGAAATACATGTGGTCAGCTTCAGAAAGTGCAGTTACTTAGAAGAAACTTAGCTGAGGGTAAAATCTACTGAAAGGAGAATTGGTCCTGTTTTAGCCAAACCAGGACATAATTTCATGAAATCCCCCCGGTTCTAGTGCTGAAGATTGGTAAAACAGTTGTCCTACAGGCAGCTAAGTCATTACTTTTACTATTTTCCAAGCCTCCATCTTATCCTCCCTCCCTGCCCTTTTCTTACCTAAAGTGAAGACTTTGGCCTTTTCAGTCTCTTGTCATACGACAGCTGCTGCATCCTTCAGTCATTTTAATTATCTTTCTCTGCACCCTCTCTAACCTCACTATATCCTTCGTGAGACGCAGAGACCAGAACTGCACGCAGCCCCCCAGATATGGCCACACCAAGGTGTTACAGAAGGTCAAAATGATGCTCTCTGCTTTGTTATTATCACCCGTGCTGACAGTGGCCAACATTAATTGAATTTGTTAGCTGCCATTGCACACTGAGCTGATGATTTCAGAGAACTGATGATGATGATTCCGAGCCCCTTCCTGAGCTGTTCCAGGTTCACCATCATACAGGCCTGATACAGATCATTCTTCCCTATAGGTACCCCACATTTTCCCACACTGAAGTTCATCTGCCACTCATTTGTCCACTTGCTCAGTTCTGTGAGGTCTTTCTGGATTTCCTTGCCTTCAGTGAGGTGTATTCAACCACCTGAAGGAACTGAGGATCCTCTGCAAATCTGGGAATTTCACTGCACCTCTCCATGCCTGAGATCACCCATAGGATGAAAACCAGTCCCAGCACCAGACTCTGGGACCTCACTGTTGACTCTTACCCACGCTGAAAAATGACCATTAAGCCCTAGCTTTTGCATCCTGTACTTTCACCAGCTCCCAGTCCATAACAAGACCTTTCCTCCGTGCCCATGGCAACCTAGTTTCTTAAAAGGCTTTGGTATAGAACCTTGTCAAAGGCTGTTTGAAAACCCAAAAATACGTAGTGTCCATGTTCTCACTGGTTCCCTCACCAAACACCAGCAGGTCTGTGAGGCAGGGTTTGCCTTTACAGTAGTAGCTCTGTTGGCCCTTTTCCAAGAGGCTGTGCTTCTCCGTGCCATCAGTAATCTTGTTCTTCACAGCACACTCTGCCGTCTCCCAGGGTGGAGGTCAGCTCCAATGTTATGTGTGCCTCAAGATTATGGCCAGAACCCTCTCTGTAGATGGGATCAGATTGAAAACCTCCCAGTCCTCAGTAAAGCAACCTTTGCACTGGCCCTGGTACACGTCTCAGTGTCGCCAGCATTAGCAGTGGATGCAAAAAATTCATTGAGGTTCTCTGCTATGGTCTTGCCATCACCGAATGCCCCTTTTGAGCCATAGGTCTCAAATGGGCCCACCAATTTCTTAATTGCCAGGACAGCATTTTTGAACAACCTACAAGCTGTAGCCATCTTGGGCTTTTTGGACTGCTCCTTTTCAGCTCTTTTTGACCAATTGCTGCATTTTTACGTAGTTACCTTTCTTGAAATTGAATATCCATGTGCTGCATTTATTTAGATTGCTTTCTCCCACTACAGAGTTAAAATTATGTTGTAAGCATTATTACAAATGGGCTCTTCCACTTCTACCTCTGGAGCCAAGTCTTATGCATCATTCCAGACCACATCCTAAATAGCATCTTTTCTTGTGGGTCAAACAATTTAGACTAGTTAATTCTGGCAAGTAATCATTTCTTGCTTCCAAAAAGTTTTTCTCCACAGCTCATCCCAGTGAATCATTAACCTAGTATGTATACGAGTGGATGAAATCTCCTACTTACTACCTGTCCTAATTTTGCAGCCTCTGTAATCTCAGTTAGCATTGTCTGATCACCACCACTGTTCTGATCAGGGGGTCAGGACTACTGTTCTTGTACTATATTTTTATTACTAGAGTCTGAGTTTTCCACCTACGGATCTTTCCCACAGTATTTTCACGCCGTTGCACATCACATTGTCCTTCCTAAACAGTGCAACAGGACAGACTGTTCTGATATTTCTGTGAATTTGGTGCCCTGGCAATACTTTATTCTCTTTCTACCAGGTGTCCTTGAACACGGCTCTCCCTCTCCCTTTCTCTCTTTTACATCTCCCATGCTGGACACTCAATCTACCAGTGTCCTCATCAGTGCTGTAGCTTCAATCTGCACCTTCTCTGCTTCTGACTTCATCATCTCTGAGTGTGGAGGTCTCACCTTATCAAATTCTGGCAATGAAAAATGGAAGTACCCAGTTGAAACTGGTTATGTAGACTGTCTATATAAACAATGTGCAGAGCAGTGTCTGGTGACATTTTGACCATCCTAAGACATGTATCTAAAACAATGGAGTGAATCACTGCCTGGAAACGTCTATCCATCTCCATTGACTGCAGGGGATGGGGATTAGATTAATTAGACCACTCATTTTTGAATGGCTAAAACTGAGCATGTGTCAGATGGACTGAATGCTACAGCTGGAGGAACATCTTATTTCCCTGTGGCCCAGAGTCAGGGTATTGCTTAAAATGCACGTTCGGTTCTCTAGGTCAGTTCCTCCCTCTGCTGTTCTGGGCCAGGGATTTAGGTCTGCGATGTGCAGTCTTTCTATAGATCTGTATATAGCTGACTTCTTGAATTCTGGAAGATAATGATTCAGTTGAATAGGGTCTTATATCTGATTCTCTGCTGTCCCAGTAAGCACATCATGTTCTGGACTAAAAGAAAGTCTCTCTTTGTGGAATTTGTTCAATAGTGGTCAGAAACACGTTCACAGGAGATAATCAGGAAGTCTGCTACTGAGTATACTGCAGCCTGGTACTATACCTAATAGATATTTACATAGATACTATACTATACTAGTAGATACTATACATAGCAGATATTTAGATTACTCTCCCTGTAGATGGGAAAGTTAGATTCAAAGGATGAGAATAACTATTGAGTAAAGCCAAAGATCCAGGATGGATCCAGGGATGTCTTGGGATGACACAGAAAAGAAGGTAAGAGTGTTCTTACCCAGTGGCAGGTTTTACAGTTCAACAATCTTGTGTGCAAGGATCAGAGGTTTCAGAACCTCCGAGATTATATGTTGTATGTGCTTCTTTATGTTCAGTTTGCCATAGGAGACTTTTTTCCACCATGGTTGGCCTCCACCATACCCTCTGGCAATGGGTTATGCAGTTTAATTTATGTTTTGTGTGAAGAAGTTATCCATTGTATTTACATTAGACCTAGCGCTAGATAATTACATTTGATGCCCCCAAATTCCCATAACCTGGGCATAGTAATTCACTGTTTCCTATTTACTTTCTCGACTGCATCCATGATTTGTCCTCCTCCACTATAATCCCTGGTGTGAATCATCTCTTCTCCAGCTGAAGTATTCTTGGCTGTTCAGTCATTTCTCATGCAGGAGAACTTCCAGACCTTTGATCATAATGTCTGTCTTTTGTGAGATGAATTGACCAGTACTGCATGAAGTGGTCAAGATATCCCTATCCACTACACTTCAGTATTGTAGTACGATGGCCACTTCTGTCTTTTCCTCTGTCCCCGTTCTGGCAGTTCCTAGTCTGCTGTTTGCCTTTTTGACTAGTGCCAAACATTGAAGTCATCATTTTTGGGAACTATCTATGGGAAGCCTGACCTCTTTCCTAAGTGCAGATATCTGAGAACTCATCAGTATACAGAGACCGTCAGGGTTTTTTGCAACAGTTTGAATTTATTGACATTGAATTTTGCCTATCATTTTGTCACTTATTTACCCTATATCATAAGATCCTCTTGCAGCTCCTTATTATCCAGTTTTCTTTTGACCACACATGGTAATTTTGTCATGAGCTCTGATATGGACTGTTTCTACCATTTTTCAGGACTTTCCTGAATATGTTGAACGGCAGTGATCCCAGCACAAAACTTGTGGGATTCCAGTGGGTAAATTAAAACTATTGCTAGCATTTGTATCCCATTTTTAATCAACTGTCACTCCTCGGGAAGACCTTCCTTTGTACTCCATGATCACTTGATTTTTCTAAGAGTCCTTGTTGAATGACCGTGTCAAAATCTCTTTGAAAATTCAAGTGTCCAACATTTAGCAGATCATATGCATCTGTGTGCTTGCTGCCTCCTTCAAAGAACTGCAAGAGGCTTTTGAGGCATGGCTTCCTTCCACAAAAATATTCTGAGTCTTCAGCATTATGATTATGGTTATTTATGCATCCAATGATTTTACTCTCTATTTGCTCCTACCAGTTTGTTCAGTATGGAAATAAGACTGGCTGGTTTGTAGCTTTCCAGGAGCTCTTTAAAAGGTTCACATGTACTACTTTCCATTCCTCTGCTACTATGTTCAATTTTAAATGATAGGTTATTCACTGGTTAATAATTGGAAAATTGCTGACTTCCAGCTTTTGAAGGTTATTTACTTCAATATTTTCCTTTAATGCACTTTTTAACTATGCTGACTTTTTGGATGTTTTAAAATGTCTTTATTTTGATAGGTACATTTTCTCTGAGACTCGAATATAGCATCTTTAAACAATCTTCACGCTGCCTCAAGCATTTAACCATTTTGGTTACTCTTTTAAATTTCATTTTAATAGCATTTCTCACTTTCTCTTTTAAGTAAAGTATTACTGTTGTGGATTATTTTGGTCCTGAAAGAATATTTGATATGGGTACATCATGGTTATTTATTTGCCGAGTGACTTTTGCAAAGAAACTTTCCGAACTGGTAATGTTATTTCTCCTTTGGTTGGTTTTCTGGTTAGTTTCTCCAAAAAACAGTCATTTATAGTGTCTAAAATGCAGTTTCTGCAACTCTCCTAGTAATGGCCCCCATTCAACGTGGCTATAACTGGATCTCCCTTTATTCCTCTGCTTTCTGCCTTCTTAGCCTCTCAGCACTTCCTTACCATGGCATATTTACCATCAGTACTCAGCTAGGAAAGTTCACAGTATAGCCCTAATGCTATGTTTTCCTATTTGGCAATGGAATTTTAATCCAACAGGAATATATTTCATTTGTTGATAGATCATTTACCTTATTTGACTTTTTTTTTTTTTTTTAAATGTATTGTGCCATTGCCCCAGCAACATATCCTCTATCCTTTCTGTATAATTTCTGCCTTTGCAGTTATACTGTTCCTTGATTTTCTTCTACCCAGTAAGTTTCTGAGGTGCCCCCTGTGTCAGAGTCATCATTTCAGCTCAGGTATATCACAACATCTATCTGTTTCTTTAGCTCATAAAATTTATGTATGCATGTCAACATTTGTATCTGATCTGATTGTTAGCCACCGTGCACTTTTCTAAACACAGTTTATTTGTTGAGATGTTCTTCATCAATTTTAATTTCTTACCTAACTGTCATTGATTTGCATCCTGTCCTTATATCAGAATACAGTTTTCTTGCTTTTATTCCTAAGGTAAAGTGGGCAATCTCAAAAACTGTGTGGCCTTCTACACATCACAGCTTTGCTCTAGATTCTAATTTAAAACCTCCCTGTATCTTCTACATTATATTGTGCAGCAGCCAATCTTAGGTTAAGATGAAATCCAGCTTTCTTTATAAAGTCACTGTGTTCCTACAGTTTTCCATTTCCATTCTACCATCGTTTCCCTAACATAATTTCCATAATCATATCCTGAAATGCTCTTGTACTTCTCTGTCCCATTCTAAGCAAGGAAGAGGGAGCATTTTATAAGGCTACCAATAAAATCTTGATCTTTTTTAGCTTCCAACTCAGGTGCTTTTATTTTACGCCCGAGACTCATCCTCTCTCTTTTTATGTTAATGGGACCTATGCAGACATTGACCAGTGGCTTCTCTGTACTGCTCCATAACTTAGATCCAAATGTCTCTACTATCCTTCATCCCAACGACCAACTCACTCTTCATTCTTTACTGTCATCCCGCCTGAGCATTGAATCACAGAGGACTACATCTGTGTGCTGTCTGTCTCCTATGGACACCAACACAATTCAGTACCTTCCATCTAGCTTGGTTTGTACAACCTAGGGATAGTTACCATGCTGACCGTCAGCTCTTTTCCAGACTCAACATCTCCTGTTCCTCAGAGGATTCAAGTTGAGTGAAAGGATTACACATGTCTTGTAGGCCACAATGTAGTTCATACACCCCCAGGATGTTTGCCTTTTTTCCCAACACGGTGACACTACAGACGCATGGTTTTCTTAAGACATACTCTAACCCTCAGAGCTGCTGCCTACTTATTCTCCAGCCTGTATTTGTGCACCTGATCATGACTGCCTGGAATGTATTTTCTTTGAATATTTTCCTGTTAAACTGCATCCATTTTTTTCAGAACCTTTTTCAAACTCCTGTCTGTGCAGTCTCTCTCCATTGGATATGATTTGTGAATTTAACAGGTGTGTACACTCCTCCATTTTTTAGGCTGTTCATTAAGATACTGGATAGCACCAGAGCCAAGAACCATAGCTAGATCCCTTTAGAGTTTTGATACATCCTTCTACGTTGACAGTGAATCCCGATGTCTAATCTCTCTGCATCCTCTCTTGCACAGGGGTATTTTCTCAGAAAAATACCTATTTTCCTTGACTATTCAGGTATTCAGTTAAGTGTCTTTTAATTCTTCAGTTGTAAGAAGAGACTCTTTTCTCCTCAAATGTGTGCCCAAATCATGCCTGAAATCCATTTTTTAGTCTAGTTACATCTCTAGCCATCAGAGTCTCTCTTCTATGAGCCCTATATGCAGTATTATGTGCATGTAGCAATAATATACATATTGACATTTTCATATTGAACCTCATCTGTTGATGCTGTTGTTCTCTATGCTGACATTTTCCTTGATGGTTTTGTGAAAGCCCTTCTTATTTTCCAAAATACTCTTGGCTAGCTGAACTCATTTTGATATATTGCTGCCTATTGGTATAAATCAGGCACATTTTTGGAGAGTTTTCTAAATACGGGAACCAAGCTCACTGCTCTTGTCTTAAACAACTGTAGGCAAATTAGTTTAGACTCGTCAACTCTTATGTGTTTATTGATTAAATATTTCCCTGTGTTTTTCACCTTTAGCATTATATTTCCTCTAAATGAAGACAAGGAGAAAACAGGGTTCATTGAGATATCCAGGAAAAGCAATAATCTAAAATCCTAAATATAATTTTATATCTAGTTATTTAGTATTATTCTGGGCACCAAAAGAAATAGTATGTTTTCTTTGAGCACTTATTTAACATAACAGAGTGAGGGATATGAAGACATTTACTAATGCAGCAGATGAGAGGAGCCAAAGGGCAAATGGGGCTAGAACTAAACAGGATCTTGAGCAGGAAAACTAGAGTAAACATTTGCCAGGCTAGGACTAGAGAAAAGAGGTGGTATTGTCAGCCTGAAAGGGAGTTATGTGGCTGTTTGAGTTGCCTTAGAGGAGATTAAATTTCTCAGCTCTAAAAAGAAAGATGGTCAAAGTATCTGTATGTGTCCTGCTACTGGCACGGAGAAGAAGGAGCTCATTCTTTGCTATATTGTAGTGAAAGAAACTCAAGATTTGGGGTTGAAGCCAACACAACAACTGAAACTGAAAAATGAGAGGAGAAAGTTGAGAGGATTACAGGAGCTCTGCACCTGGCTTCAGTACAGAGGCAGAAAAAATGTTGGGCAATGGACAGGTAAAGCTACATGGGTTTGATGCTGGAGGAGGCTTGGAATTTCTTTAGAAGAAAGGTGCTCGTACTCTCAGCTATCCATGTCCCAGGCAAAAGGAAGGAGCTTTTAAGAGCGAGTTCCAGATCTAACTCCATGAACAGTCACCTCAAGAAAGAAATTATAATTCAGCAGAAAGTGAGTGCATAAGGAATGGAAAGCATAGCGTATAAGCAGGGAAACCCCAGGCTGATATGTATAGCAGTAAAGTGAGCATTGCCAGAAGATGTGTTATATAACCTTGTGGAGCACACCAAAACGAAGAGAAGGCAGTCCTAAGGTGTAAAAATAAAAAGTGAATGCAGAAGAAAGAGACAAGGCATGCTGCTGTAAGGATGAGTAAGAACTAAGAGATAACTGAGATGGGATACCCAAATTAATGAATGCATTGCACTGTTTTTAATCAAAATGAAGACGAAAAATGAGGAGTGGGAATTATTTCAAGGGCATTGGAAGCAAGCTTAAAGAGCTTACTACAATAAAGTTAGATTATTGTCATCAAAGAAAATGTCACTTGAAATTAAAGGTCTAGTAATGTAGTATCTACATTTAACAATGAGCAAAAATGATACACAGAAGTTTGTATTGGCATACAGAAAGAAAAGAATGCCTTTGACAGCCAAAGTGAGAGCAAAGCGATACAAATGAGTAAGAGAAACTACTGCAAGAAGCAAAAAAACCTTCTGCTGCAAATTGGTATCTGATCAGTTGGAAATAGCTGAAGCAGAGAAGCTGAGATACTGAAGCTGAACTACCGCAGGCTGAAATCTCGCCCTAAGGCAGAGCACCAGGGCAGGGGATGCAGGGCAGGGGATGATGCAGGGCAGGGGATGATGCAGGGCAGGGGATGCAGGGCAGGGGATGATGCAGGGCAGGGGATGCAGGGCAGGACAGCAGGGCTCGCCCGCCGCCTGGGAGGTGATGTTGCACCTCCATCTCCTGGCCAAAGGCTGAGCTGCACGGGCTCCTGCTCCAGGAGTGTCTGAAAGCAAAGCAGGGAAGGGATCTTCTCCTACAGCGATTCCTTCGTAGACTCCTGTAATTTGTGCCTCAGGGTGACTTAGAACTGGATACGGGATCTCCGTCTGCAGCAGGTTCTTATGGAAAAAATAATGGCAGGGAAAACCTCCCACAGGAAAATCCTCCCACTTTTAGAAACTCCCAGGAACTTTTATCACCCACAGTGGTCTGCAGTGAGGAGCTCCACAGCTTGCCTGCGTGTTGTGTTGTGCAAGGAAGTACCTCTTCTTGTCTGTAGTGAATTTGTAAGCTGTTAACTTCATTTAATGTCTCATTTTTATACCAGAAGAGACCAAGAATGATCATTCCCTGGCTATTTCCCCATGCCATTCATGCAGGAAAGGACATTTATCAGTTTGTAGTGATGGGCTGGCAAGGCCACGTTGTCGTAGAATCATTTGGGCTGGAAGGGACCTTTAGAGGCCATCTAGTCCAACCCCCCTGCGGTGAGCAGGGACATCTCCAACTAGATAAGGTTGCTCAGAGCCCCATCCAGCCTGACCTTGAATGCCTCCAGGGATGGGGCTTCCACCACCTCTCTGGGCAACCTGTTCCAGTGCTTGCACCACCCTCATTGTAAAGAATTTTTCCCTTATGTCAAGTCTAAATCTACCCTCTTTTCATTTAAAACCATTACCCCTTGTTCTGTCACAGCAGACCCTGCTAAAAAGTCTGTCCCCATCTCTCATATAGGCCCCCTTCAGGTATTGGAAGGCCGCAATGAGGTCACCTCGGAGCCTCCTCTTCTCCAGGCTGAACAACCCCAACTCTCTCAGCCTGTCCTCATAGGAGAGGTGCTCCAGCCTTTGGATCATTTTCGTTGCCCTCCTCTGGACCTATCATGGAAACCTGTGCTACGGCAAGGCAGAGGGCTGTGCCACTGTGGGGACTTGGATGATTCCTTCCAGGTCCTGTCATGACACGGAGTGGGCAGGCCCCCATTGGATCAGCATGGGAAACTGGGACACAGTAATGCCTGGACTGGGGAAAGAGCCAGAAGAGGTGTCAGTGGCAGGGACAGTCATAAGGCTAGGGGAGTGTATTGCTGGATCTGAGGCTGCTCCCCTTACAGGGGAAAGGACTGTTCATATGGATGAGAGGAGATGGCTGGGTGTATCTGTCTTGTGCATTTCTGTAGGGAGGCAGTTCTTGGGTCAAAGGGTGCTGGGAGAAAACAGAAGTCACTTCATCTAGGGAGGGAAGGAAGACCTAAGCAAGACTGGTTGTTTACCTCCTGCTAAGGTGAGGCCAGAGGCCTTGATGGGCAGCTGTTGTGATGTTCCTGCTAGACCATTTGAGTCTGAGATGTGAGACCTCCTAGCCAGCATGAGGAGGGCAAACATGACCACTTGCACAGCTCTGCTTCCAAGTCTGCTGGCAACAGCAGTGCCAGGCTGGGTGAACAGGGATAGCAGGCGTTATCCTTCACCTGGCTGACCAGGTCCGCTCTCAGTTCACGGGACAATGCTCGCAGTGCGAGGGATGCAAGCCTGTCCCTCCAGAGGAGAGGATGCTCAGCCCTCTGAGCACATTTGTGGTTTTGAGGAGTTCAACTGAACACACATGTATGTGTGAGTGGAGCAGCTCCTGAGTTGGGCTACGTCTAAGCGCTGTGCAGCGCAGACCCAGTGCTCTTGTGCAGAAGGGTAATAGCGGTAAGTAATGTGGACGGGAACACCAGCACTCCTGAGCGCTAGGCAGTGCCCCTGGGATAGACGCCTTTGACAACGTCGATAAAGGCTACATGAAATCTCTGTCTGGACTCCTGGATTTCTTCAAAGAACTCTCAAAGGTTTGTGAGAGAGAACTTTCCTTTGCAAAAGCCACCTTTCCTATTATATCAAATTTACCTGTATGGCCATTAATTGTATTCTTTGGAAGAGTCGCTACTAATTTGTGCTGTGCAGTTATGAGACATAATGGTCTGGAACATTAACAAAATGATACCATATTAGCAACCTTCCACTCCTCTGATAACCAAGGCACTTTCAAGTGAGAAATAACACATCCTGCTTAGTAGTTGAGCTGTTTCATCCTTGCATTCCTTTGGCACTCTTGGGTTAATGTTACCTGGTCTTGCCAATTTGTTACTATCTGCTTTGTTGGTATGTTTTCTAATCTCTTCTACAGAGATTTCAACATGAGAATACTCCTCCCTTGTGTTCTCTATAAAGGTGGGTTCAGGACAGGGATCATCCCAAGCTCCTGTGCAATAAACACTGATGCAGAGGAATTATCTGAGCACTCCTATTACACATGAACCGTGTGCTAGCCCCAGAGAGACCTGAATATTATTTCTTATGCCTTTTGCAATGTATGACCCAACCTTTTTGAAAGATGGGCTTTCTGGTCTTAATAGCTTCTTTCATTCAGCCATCCCAGCTATTTTCTGTGGTTTTTTTCTCATGTCTCTCTGTATGCATTTACTTGCAGCCTCCAGTATGGTATTTCTGAATACTCTTCATGCCACCCACAAAGGTTTTTCACTCTTTTACTACTTCTTCATTCTCACTTAATTTACCTGTTTTGATATTAAGCAGAAGAGTATTGATCTTTTCATTTTATTTTGCTCTTTGGAAGGTGTGGATGCTGACTGTAAGTATACTACTTTATTCAAAACAAAATTATGAACCATAATAACTGCACACTGCTCAGGAACAAGCCAAGAGCTGGTTTCCCTACTACAAGTTCCCAAATAGCTGTCTTGTGAAGTAAACATTGATGAGGTCCCAAAACATAGTGCCAGTATCTTGTCTTGAAGTGACATTTACTTGAGAATAATTGGAACCTCCCATTACATTTGCTCTCCTGTAGTTTCTGTGATTTCATCCTGCTCTTGTCAAAGTCAGTATCTTGCTTTAGAAGCTGATAATGTAGCCCTAAGCAGGTCTTTCCATCTGTGAAGGTTCTGTTTTATTTAACACAATTAAACTGTTAATCTGGTTTGACTATAGCAAGAATAAAAGAAGCAGCTGATGACTGGGATGACAAGGAGGCTGGGGAGCCTACTCTGTAAGAGAAGCTTCCCTGTTTAATCTGGAAAAATGAAGATTGGGAGGAGAAATGTCATTACTATCTGCAGGTATACGAGGGGAGAGCTAATTAAGTTACAGATTTGGCACAAACAACAGGTAGGATTAACCAGATAAGGAAAATGTGCAGAGTGGCAATTTGTTAAAGTTTTTCCCCAGCTGGGGCAAAACCTAATTTGTTTTAAGGTACATAACAAGCTCCCAGAAAAGATCCCAAGATGTTGTACTGCAAGAGCAGTGACTAGACTTGCTGAGTAAAGGACTCATGAACTTCTAACACCATGTATCTCTTAACTGGACAGCAAGGAAAAGATGGAAAGAGCCTGGGGAATCTCACAGCAATACTTAAGGAAAACATCATCAGCCTTCCTGTCCTGAGGTATTCCTGTGGGGCTCTGGAGAGCTCTGCTCCTCAAGACAGTGCCCAAAATCTCCATTCCTCACCTTCTTGCCTGCCTGAGCAGTTCCTTCAAGTCCATCACATGTTGCAGATCTTAAGGATATGAGAATGTAGCTCCTGCCAAGGCAAGGGAAGGGTGCGGGAGACCAGGCATGCCTTAATATCCCCCCGAAACAGTCTCCTCGCCCTCTGTGGAAAGTACGGTTGCAGTGTACTGTGCTAGCCAAATGCTGAGCTGGAAAATCTGCAATACAAACTGGGCAGAAAGAGCCCTTCAGTGCCCCGTGCTTTGTGTGTCATTGTCCCATAGCCACACCACCTCCAGACAGTCGGAGCTCTCCTTGCCACTGCCTGCTTGATACAAACCACGCACACCACGGCACCCCCCTGCATGGACTGACAAGCCTGCCCATAAACGGTTACCTGGTACTCTCCAACACACGGACAGGATGGGGAATGGGAAATGACGGTTCCTTGCTTCTGGCAGAGAGCGCTGGCAAGAGGAAACCGGAGAAGAAAAGGCCTGAAACATGCTGCTGTGCTTTTTAGTCAGGGACCAGTTGCTGCTCTACATCCTTCACAAGGCTAAGGAAAACCAGTTGACATTTCTGGTTCATTGTTTGTATTTTCATACAGTTCATTACATCATCGAGCTGAAATTAAATGACCATTTTATGGTTGTTCATTTGTAATTATGTAATGAGTACATTCTCCTCTACAAGCAATCCCAGACTTGCATACTTCAGAGAAAGTTTTAATGACATAAATTGAGTAGCATGTTAAAATCAATGCTAGGTATCTTGGCACTCTGTGAACTAGTTACATGTGGTTTTTTTTCCTCTTTTCGCAGTTTCACCTGGCTTTGCAGCCAAGTCCACACCAGCCTGGTCACCCACTTCCGTGGTCAAATTGTTGCAGAGTTTGACAAGGAATTCCAGTACTTGTATGCAGAGTCCAGAGCAGTGACCAGCTTCTGTGTGCCAGATCCTGGAACATGCCCCTCTTCTCAGAATACCTCAAAAGTTACCAAGTCCCTTTTAAAACCCACACAGGTGAATGATGCTGAAACTTCGAGCCCCTCCAGCAGCCTTTCCAATGTAAGTATCAGAAGCATAAAAGTGTCTCCCTTTCTGAGAAACTCCAGCTGCAATGCACACCAGGAAAAGCAAGATTCAAGCTCTGATTCTAGTAAAAAGAAGGGGAAGGAAGACACATGTCTAAAGCCCACTTGCCCTAAGCAGCAAGGAGAACCACCAGATGCGCCAAACAGTCCTCCAAATAAATCCACTCCAGCCTTGTATCACAAACCAAATCTCATGACAGCAAGAACATTCTTGCAGCTGGAGCCTTCCCCTCCCCTGAGCTCCATTAAACCTAGTTATCAAGGGGACAATAAGGCTAACGGCAGCCGCTGCTCCCCACTAAGACAGGAGCAGATGTTGCAGTCCCTTTCGGAGGGTGCCAGTAGCAACGGGACAAGCATGAAGCAAAAAGGGCCTGCTGCTATCTCCAGGGAACTGACAACAGAAAATGACACCGCTTTCTACGGGATGGAAAAAAGACAGAGTCCCGGACAAGGAAAATTGGACCTGCTTTCCCCATACAACCAGCTAAAACGAGATAAAAAGCCTGTAGTTCCTTGCTATGATAAACTCACTGACGACATGCTGATGGAAAAGAACAGTGCGTATGGGGCTGAGAAAAGAATGACTCTCGGACACAGTAAGCTGGATCTGATCACCAAGTACAACAAGTTAAAATCTAAACATATACACAGTCGGTTCGAACTCTGATCTGGGCCTCGAGGTGTCCTTTGGTCTTATTTTCAAGTGGTTGCTTTTCCCCACCAAGCATCATATCTGGGGCTTGAAATCAAAATATGGGTGGCAAATTAGTTTTGTTCCTATTAAAAGGTGTCTGTGCTGTTTCTAATATATGCAGATGACTGATTCAGATGAGATTAGCGAGTACAGTTCAAATTTTCCATTATAAGATCATGGCAGGAGAGAGAAAATGACATAAACAAAATCCACACTTCTATGTTCTTTTTACCCATTTGGGAAAGAACCATTTCCCCCCAAATTTACAGCAAAAACCATTGCTACAGCTGGAAACTGGCCACTGAGGTCTTCAGGGTGAACCCAGGTTCTCTTTGTACTGAGCGATTCCTCTCCCTGTATCCACGTGCACAAAATGCAATAGTCAAAGGCAGGGTAAAATTGTTAAAAATAAAGGAGCTGTTCTGCTGGGAAGAGCTGTGTTGGGTCCCCCATGGGGAGGCGAGCACCCCGAGCTTGGCCAGGGCCCCTCTGTGCTGAGCTGTGCCATGCCGGGAGGGTACAGGTGGTGTGTCTGGGCATAGGGTTGGCATCTGCACATAGTTGATGCTGGCACGTTAAGTAGTATCTGCACGTGGGTGGGATGACCACGAGTGGTGTCTGCACACGGGTAGTGTCGGCACACAGGTCGTGTCTGAACATAGGGGGCAGCTGACACAGGTCATGCCTGGACACGAGTGGCCCCTATACGTGAGTGCCATGCTGAGGTACTCGAGTGGCATCTGGATCACGAGTGGCATGTCTGCACACGGGTGACACGTCTGCGACAAGGTGCCGTGCTAGACTGATGGCGTCAGCGCAAAGGTGGTGCTGGGACACGGGTCACGCAGGTGTGCACGTGGGCGGCAGCTGGACGTGGACTGGGTCTGCACACAGGCGGGGGTGGCCCACGCTGGTGTGCCCAGGCACACCCACAGCACGGCACGCCTGGGCCCATGGGGGCACTTCCAGACACAGGTGGCCTGCGGTGG
>NW_009637312.1:33312-103203 GCF_000690535.1 Cariama cristata | reverse complement strand
TCTCTCAGCATTGACACAAGATGCCCATTAGCCCTCCTGTAGTAATTTTCCATGCCCTCATGCAGCTGAATGCTGGTACTTATCATTTATAGATGTTTTTTCAAACTTCTTTTCTGTACATTTTCATGCAGAAGCAAATTGTGCAATAAGAAATTCTATAACTCCATTGAATTTTTTTTATTCCTTTGTTTAAAAAATAATAAAAAATTATATTTTTCTTCAGAAAGCCAACTTTCATCACCCGTTACCTCTCAGTTACAGCATAGATCTTCTACTTACATATAGATGATCCCCTTGTAATCTCTGATTTTTTGCATAAGCATTTGAAAATGCTGACCTCGAAGTGGTGACTGCTGCATTTATAAATGGAAAAAAGATAGCTTTAATAAAAGATTTGAAAAGATCTTTTTTGTGGAGTGCTAGTCTGAAAAAAAAAACCCTGCCCTATCAACACTCTGTAAAAATGCAAATACTGTTCTTTCAAGTCTTTTTAATGAATAAATTAATTTGCATGATTAAAAAACATAACTGGAATAAAATGTAAAACATTCCAGGTGAAAGTTAGGTGTTCTATAATGAAGAGCCAATTGAAACTCTTTTACCAGTTTAGTTTATTGTTTATATTTTAATTAAGTTGCTCCCTTTTTGTAAGAATAATTTAAGATGTAAACAATCGTATCTCAAACCTTTAGCTGAGTAATTGTGTACATTTTAATTTTAGCTCTAGGGAAGTTTTAGGATTGCTCTTTAGCAAAAACTTTCTTTCCTAATTGGCTCCCTGCAAATATTATGTCAATCACAAAACAATAGAAAACTAAAGAAAACAAGAAACACCATCCCTTCTGAAAAAGAATTTTTTTTTAATTGAGGTGATCTTACATCAATTCTGTGTGATATAAAAGAGAATTACTTTTGCGTGAGTCATAGGTGGGAAGATACTGCAAAGAATGAACAGGAGAGCTGTAGTTTTCTGTGACCTGAGCAGAGAAGCGAACTCAAGGGGTATATTTGTAGCAGAGGTGAGTATTAGAACGTGCTAGTATTTAGCATCACTACCATCATTTTTATTCTTTTGCTGTTAGGAAACAATCAGGGGACTCTAAAGAGTTTTCTACACAGTGTGGGCCCAAACTTTGAAATTTCTGCGTGATGTTTACTGTGTTGTTCTCATAGTATGTTTACGTTTTGGAGTTCAGTGAAGCATTTCAAGCAGTGTTATCAAATATTTGTGGCATGATTTGTTCAAGGCCCTTCCCTTTATCGTAGTCATAGACTTTGCTTGGATTTCAGTAAAATTTGAATCAGCCCTCAAGAATTTTAGTGGATTACTTGTATATTTCTAATATTTGTTCCCCTAACTTCTCTGTTAAGCTTTGATTTTAGTAAGATTTGTGCCTTCTAGATTTGTTGCCTACCCTATGAAAAGCAGCATTTAGAAACGCTGAGGGTTAAAATGTGTTTGCATCACTGTTAAGAGTATGGAGGTAACAGCACAGGATTTCCTCTTTGCTCACTGCCCTTCTCTGCATCTGCTCTTTCTTTTCTCATTCTTTTCTCTCATGATTTCGTCTGTGAGCTTGCTCACCTAGTCTGACACCTTATCTCAGGACCTAGTTTATCTGTCTTTAACTGCTACCTTTGAAGGCTACACGGATCATTTCTATAATATCAGAGGATTTCTTAGTACCTCCGGCCAGAAGTATTTTGCTTTGGGGAAATATCAGAGCATCAGCTAAGGGAAAACTGGTAACCCACCTTATAGCAGAGTTGAATACATTTGCATTTGTCTGTAGATCAAAGACTTTTTTTATGTGGCAACAAGTAAAGTCCGTCACCATAACAATAGTTCTGCTTTAGTTCATGCCATAGCTGGAAGACAGAAGAACATACATTCATGTGCAGATCTGCCTTTGGTGTTGGTCTGGCCTGGGGGATGGAGCTCATCACAGCGAAGGGGACAGACCCTGCCTCGTGCATAGTGCATGGGAGTGACTAAAGCATGGAAGGGGGTGCACAGAGCCCCTGTAGAAGAAAAGCTGACTCTCGTAGGCAAGATTTGGGAGGGAAGAGGTGGCACAAGAAAGATGAGCGCACATACAGAAAAACCGCTTGAAGGATAGTTAGGCATCATTAGATGATGGAGGAGGGAAAACCCCAAGCTCGCATAGGGTCCTATAGAATTGAGAGGAAAGGGACACAGCAGGTCCTGCTGAGGGATGTTTAAAGAAACCTTGTTTTTGAAGGAAAGTTGGCTGATAGCGGTGGGAAGTGAAGGGTCAGTGCAGGACCTGTGATTATAGGGAGCAGGGAAAGGAGAAATAGAGATCACACACAGTCTGGACATTGTCTTTATGGGATGTTGGAGGGTGCCTCTGCCAGAGAAGGGGCAGGCAGATGCTACAGGGGACAGTGGGGTGGGATGTGTGATGCGTGACAGGTCTGGTTGGTGATACAGAGTGTGGCCTCATTTGTTCTTTATTGTACTTCCCTTGCCTTTTGTCTCGCTTCACGCCTCCCTCCATATTTCCCAATACTTCCTCTGTCCTGCAAGGTTTACCTTGTGCATTTGGCTCCTGGTGGGGTTGTTGACCTCTGCTGTCTCTAGAGGAACCCTTGCTTTTGTACCTCGTTGTAAATCATGTGCATTTGTCACAGGGCAGCACAGCAGAGACTGGCCCGGAAGGTCGGTGCTAAACAGTCTCTCTGATAAAGCTGCAGGTGAGTGAGGTAGCTGCATTTTTTTCTTTTTTCCATTTGGCCTCAGTCACTTGCTATCTAATTACTGAGCACCTTGTGTACTGAACCATACAACTGCCCTTTTCAGTGATCTTGTAATTCAGTCACTGAGTCGTACTGATCCTTCTTTTTATCCTTTTCCTGATGTATTTATAAACTTGCTATGCTGTGTGTGAGATAGCAAAAGTTATAAAATATCTGAAACTTCAAAGATGATGAGAAATTTCAATTCTCAATGATTTTCTTGTGTTCTTTGCAAAAATAAGTTAATCTATAATTCCATTTTGTTCTACTATATCACGAAAGTATTGCATATGAACCGAAATCAGGACCAAACCTATTCAGTAGTCTCCTGATTTAAGGCAGAACTGAACTTTAAAATTTGCTATGTATGTGAAAATACAAGAAAGTCTGTTATAGAGGGACGTGATATAGCAAAGCAGCACTTGTCAGCATTTAGCTTGCAGGTGTATGTGCCAACTTTCGATGTTAGGCACCATGCAATGTGAGATCCATAACCTCAGCAGCATAGGTGCCAGAAGCACCAGGTAAAATGCTCAGTTTCGGAACAGCACTACTTTTAGGATGTTGCCTAAATATGTGACATATCCTCATTGTGCGTGCTACACATAAATGTTTTTCTTCTGCATGTGAAACCTTGGGATTGCTCATTCACAATTCCCCATCCTCTGTCTCTGTGCTTGTCACTGATGCACTTCATGGGCAATTGAAAAGCTGTGTGCGTTTGAAAGTCTTTTCTACTTAATTACTAGGACAAATAATAGAGTGCTTAAAAATCCATCTATTTTACTCAACCCAGCAGTCAAAAAGTTAGAGCTTGTCTCAATGAAGAACATTTGGAGTGTACTTAAAACTACACGTGCGCTGTTGTCAGTCACCTATTGCTACCGACCTTCAGCTTCTAATGGGAGCAGGCTCTTTCAGGGCATTGTCAATTTTTTTCTGCGTCAACTTGCTCCCTTATGTAACCATTGTAAAAATACTTCTAATCTACTTGTTTTCATGTGTTTGCTCTGTTAGACGATAAAGTGCAATTTTGTGCTGTAGGGACTAGAGGGATATGTATTGTAAAAATACCCAGTATTGTCAGCCTTTCACTTAAAACATAGGTTTTTAGTTGCACAGAAGCAAGGCAAATTAAAATAAGGACTTGGGAGTTTTCTGATGAATTGTGGAGCGTCACATAGATATTCCTGTGTTTCAGAAGATCTCACAAAATATGTATCCTTGGGGTGAGGGAGAGGGAGGAATCCTCTGAAACCAGACAACTGCTTCATTTAACAGATATTTTGTAACTGAAAAATTGTATCCTTGGAAAAATATTAACAAATGTGTAGTAAATAACTAAGAGTCCAAAATGCTTCCCTGATTCATTAATTTATGATTATTATTTTCCTTCCAATGGTGGTTTTCCCCATGATTTGTACTTCCTTCTTCAGTGCCGTTATTAGCCTGTGATTAAATTGGTTGTACTCTTCTTTCTTGAGCTCTGACAACAAAAAAAATTATCTCACCAAAGTATCCAGCAGTACAAGTTTGGGCACTTCATTATTTTGTCTCTAGTAGTTGAACACAAAGTGTTGTGGTTGGGGTTGTGGTTTTTTTTGGTTTTACTGTTTTAGGTGTTGGTTTTTTTAAAGAAAATAGAACAACTTCAAATATGTTAAAGTGAATGTACTTGAAAATGAAACACGTAACATTATTGTACTAATGGCATCTGCTGTGGGTTAGACTCTGCAGGAGAAAAATGAGAGGAAGTTGCTTACAAACTCACATCAGATGATGCTACCATTTTATCACAGTGTCCATCCTTTCTCCCATGGGCATCTGCTACTCCCACCTACACAGTGTTTTCCCTTTTGGAGGAGAGCCACAGCAGTCTGTTCTGACCTAGCACACACATGATGCTGTCGTGTTTCTAACTCAAGTGCCAGGAGCTGCATGTACGTATTGCCCCTAACCAATGCCATGATTTTCATTAGCTGCCTTAAGCATCTCTGCATGTCATCTTTCTCCATGTAAAGATATCCTCTAAAGATGATGCCAAGCAGTGATCCTTTTCCCTTCCTTATTTTAATGTGGTCTCATCCTTTTCCTGTTGACCACAGAGCTTTCTCTGATGCATTTTCAGACTCTTTTGGAATAAATGTGTATGCTCCAGTCCACATTGCAAGCACTACTGTTATCACAGGCTGGAGGGTATCTGTTATAGGATGCAAGGAAAGGGTTTGTTGGTGTAATCTGTAAACTGTGAGGCTTATAGTCATACTTTTTGTATCTTACAATGATTCAAGACTCTCACAATAATTCAATAATCTCTCTAGGGCAGGGAGTCAGAATATGTCCCACTGTCATTAAGGTCTAGGAACACAAATTAGTTTGACTTTTCCATGAGCAGAGAGAGGTGGTGATAGTAACTATTTGCCCTTCTGATTTCTGGACATAAAAGCAGGAGCCAAGATGATACCATCTTTTCCAGTGCATTCCCAGACTGCTGGTGACTTCAAAGGGTTGGCATAACTGGTACAAGGGAGCTGCAGATGGTGCTGGGGACACAGGTTAGGTTGGGTAGTTGCTAGAAGTTAATTGCTGTAATAGCTACTACCTGTACTGTGGTTTGCAGGATGGTGAAAACGTACTTTGAAGGAAACTGAATTGCATCTAGATGAAGTAATATGGAGATCTTTATGGCCCTCTCTGGCTTTGAATTTTTCATTTTCTTCATTCTTTTACCTCCTTTGGCACATTTTTAGGGCAGAATTGAAGGGTTTTCTGTCTTAAGTTCTGTCATCATCCTGTGGAATTGGTTGATTGCCATAAAAACATCTGGAGGCAGCTGTTTGGCAGTCAGGTGCTCTTGCAGCAATACCTGAAGAGCAGAGAGAATAGCGAAGTGTGCATGGTGGTTCACATGAGGACATGAAAATGACTGTGCTAGAGCACACGAGAGGCTTATAAGGATGAGCTGCTCTTCAGTTGCTGGCAACAAATGGGAGGAATAAACTCATAAGAGGTGAGGTGCTAGTCCCTGAACACATAAACACAAGTTTTGGTTTGTATGAAGAGATTTGAGAACATGGAGAGTCCATAATAATGGTTTCACTGATTCCCTCTCTGGGTCTGATACAGTATAGCAAAAGAAATGTTTTAGCATTATGCTTAGAGAAAACTGTGAGTGATGCTGGATATGACCTGCTGTCCCTCCAGTTATCTTGCTGACAGATATGTGTCAAAACCTTTTTCTTCATAAAATATTCTGTAGAATATAATGAAAATAAATAGAATGCTTTGAAGGCATAAGATAGTTTTTTATTCCCAAGGTTTATACTATGAATCACTCTCTTGATTTACATCCTAATAATCTGATTTATACCCATTTATTGTTTACTTCTATTTACATATAATCTGATGTCTGATCCCAGTTATCTTCTTTTAGGGCTAAGAGAGGATAATAAAGTTGTGATGCAAAACAACACAAATGCTAAATTCTTCAAAGTGACCATTTTTCATGCATTGCAATGAATATAATATATTAAACTAATACAATAAATTATGTGAGCCAAAATGGTTGTAATTCTTCACTTTTCATTTAATCATAACAACTACAATATTCTCAGTTTATTCAATATTTTCTATTAAAATGGAATTTTTTCTCCATGAAGCTGTACTGGACTTTTCAGAAAGGAACCACTAACAATACTCCTTAAGTGATCAATTAATAGTATTCACACTCTAAACCTTTTAAAATCAGTCACTACTTCTGGGTGATGTGTGGGTAAATATATTAAGTCAATATAGTTATTATGAAACACCATTAATTGGAGCTGAATAAATGAAAAAAAAAGTTCAATTTTCTAGTAATTTTTTTGAATTCATAAAAGCTGAAATTTAAAAACATAGTGTGTTTAAGCAAATAACAAAAAATATATTCAACTAAACGTTTCCTTCAGTCCCAACTATGGTTTTCAGACTGGATTTTAAACAAATTTTTTCTCTATTTGATTTGATTCTTTTTGATTTCATGCAATTCTGAAGTCATTACAAATGAGGTAAAATAGCAGACTGCCAGTCTACCAATCAGGGGATGGTAATGCCAATTGATGTGGACATACTAATATAGAGGCATACTAAGTTATTCTATGTACACAGCTACTTAGACATCTTGGTATTTACTTGAAATTATTTTGTCTTATTTTTATGAATTTGATTTTTTTTTAAATGGTATACTTTTGTATAAATTATAGAAAGTTTTTATGATCTGCCTCAAGAAGTAATAGGGGTCTGCCAAAATAATTTTTATCTGCCACCCCATTAGAATCTTTGTGAAAGAAAATGAAAAGAGTGTCTCACATCTCAGTTCACAGAAAGGTTTCCTGCTGTACTGCGTGAAATATTACATGGAAGTCTTAGGTTTGCTCTAGCTTACACCAAACTCAGCACAAACAGTCTGTCTTGTATCAGACCTGATACAAGGTGCTGAGGACCATTTGCTTGGAAAATTACAATGTCCTGACTTCTGAAAGAAGAATCAAATTAATTTCTAATCATGATAATAAAAGTATATATTTTCCGTATATTCTCACAATTTAGCTGGAAATGCTTAATAAGAATTGTATACACAGTTATGCACATACCAAGTATTTTCTGAGTGTTATCTTTCTACCTTTAGATTTCCTCCTTTTCTTTAAACTGGACAACTTGATTAACCAAATCTTCGACAAAACATTGAAAGAAGATTATAATTGCCTGCTTGTAATTCATGGCACAAGTAATGTCTGACTTCTTCACTATATTGCTGTCAGGGTTGGTTTTTTGTGTGTGTTTTGGAGTTTTTTAAAGAGAAATAGCTGAGAAGAAAGGATTGTGGCAGGATGTAGAGAGGAGCCTAGTTGTGTAAGAGGCGTGGTTCGTGAGGTAGGGGGACGTAAGAGGAACCCAGGGACCTGTCCAGGGTCCTGGCTGGGCCTTTGAGAACTCTTTTTCTTTACAGTCGCTTTGACTCCGTACAGCAGAAGGCTCTCTCCTACTCTGAAAATCAGAGCCATGGGAACAAACTCTTTTCTTGTCTTCCATAATCACCGGTTGCAGAAGCACCTCCTTGAAATAAAATTAAAAAAAAAAAAAAATCAGTCTTGGAAAGAATCTTTATGGAACTGAGAGAGTTGTAGTTTATCTTTGAGAGGGGGCAGGTAATGGCTGTGGTTGCTCTCCACGGTGTGGAGATAGCTATCATGCATTTCAAGCCAAATTGGTTTTTTCCCTTTGCTCTTTCTATGTGTATATTTGTACATATTACTGACCAGGTGACTTCAAGTTGGAAATACACTCCTTTTTATCTTTCTACAGATGAAGGAAATTTGAGGCTATACAACAAATTTGTTTTATAGGAGATTTTTGGATAAAGTTAAGTGTATAAAGATGGAATTGATTTTTAATAAAATAGAGTGGAGTAGAGCCCTTGAAGTAGGATATTCCAGTCTACCTTTCCTGTGACTTGAACAATTGGCCTCTAAGATAACTGATACCAAATCAACCAATGCACCTCACTTTGCTCCTTGTGCCTGAGTCCCTTTAGTATGGAGAAGCATCCTCCCTCAATGGTAGGTTCAGCAGAAAGCCTGAGTGATGAACTGTCAGCCATATTGAATTATCTTCACACTCCGAGAAGAGGCTGTGCTTTATCATTGTGGAATAATACTGAGAGGGAAGTAAAAAGTGAAGGAGGGGAGGGAAAAGTGAGAGGAGACATTTTGCATTACTGTTATCATCAGTACTATAAAATTACTGATGGTATTGAGGGTTCTTCCATTCACACTACCATTACAAATACTAAATTCACTTTAAGTGGTGTGAGTGTTCCCTCACCGAGCCTTTATATGCTGAGTTTCTGCCCAGAGCACATCTTTATGATTGTTATAAGTCCTTAATAAAAAAGTTTCTACAAGAAATGCTGTCAGAGATTTAACTAGAACATCATGAATAAAGTCTTGAAGGAAAGTGTGTTCAATAGAAAGTCAATGCTATGAAGCTTGTGTTCTGTGGGGTAATTCCTCCAATATTTCTACAGTAATAAAACATTTAAAAATCAGTGCCTTATTAAAAAAAAAAGGCATATGGTCTGCTGGACAACTGGAAGACAAAGGTGTGTTGGTGCTAATTATATTCCTCTCAGTGCCCATAATCCGTATTGTTCATAAGCTTTAGCAACAGCCACTGAATCCTGCTTAGGATTCAGTTCACATTCCTCTGCCACATTCTGCAGCTATCATATTATCTGCAGAGGCAGGAGCGACTACAAATAGTACCAGAATGGAGCGGCTCAATGACTGACCTGGGAGACAACAGCTGTTTGCTGAATTATATTCCTCTCAGTGCCCATAATCCGTATTGTTCATAAGCTTTAGCAACAGCCACTGAATCCTGCTTAGGATTCAGTTCACATTCCTCTGCCACATTCGGCAGCTATCATATTATCTGCAGAGGCAGGAGCGACTACAAATAGTACCAGAATGGAGCGGCTCAATGACTGACCTGGGAGACAACAGCTGTTTGCTGAAATGATTGGGGGGGGGAAAAAAAAAAGTGCTTACAGCCCCCCAGACATCTCCCCAACAAATATACATACTTTGCAGGTTTCTATCTCCTCCTGCAGGAAACAGTCATCGCAAATCAAGAATAGAGAGAACTGGGGGGAGATGGTTTGTCGCACCATTTGTGTTTCTGTTCTTGCACTCTTTGAAAGGAAGGATAAGTGAATGTGCTTTTTATGTTCCAAAAGTGTAACAAGTAATGATTTGCTATGTAGGGATGGCATAAAAAGAGGCTTTATCCAGATTCATTTACATAAAAGCAGTTGACAACTGCTAACTCTTTTTCATGATTAACACACGATCACTAGTGTTACAATTATTAATGCTGTGTCTGATTTGCTGAGTTCCACTTTATTGATTTTATTTTGATTGGAGTAAGACTGATTGCCACCTTCGAAAACAAAGTTGTCCTTGAATGACACTATTTAAGTATTACATTCCCCTAAACATTCATTAAGCCTCATGCTTTAATTAAACGCAAGTGTTACCAGTGAGTGTTGGAGCTGCTAAACCAGAAGAAACTGGACATACCTGAGGACTTTTTCCTTTTCACTAGCAAATGTCTAAATCACCTCAGAAGAAGGATGCTAGTGAGGTTCTTGAGTTTGAGAGACACCTACATTAAAATATGACTACTTTCACTATATGTTTGTTCTTGACAGTTCATAAAACAGTTTTTACTTCTTAGAGGGAAAATTTGTTTGGTGTATGTATACATGTCTGTTGTTTTTGTGTTCTTCTACTGACTCCATGAAAGCTAATGAGCTTTGGGGCAAAGGAGGAAGCCAGTCTGGTAGGCTCCTGTTCTGGATTTAAAAGATCTAGACTCTGTTTCTATTATTTACCTTCTGCATGAGGTTGGGCAAATAGTCTTTGTTCTTGTATTTCCTCTCCTGCCTGTTTTGCTGCCACCTTAGTTTTTTTCTAATGAGAACCTTGCCAAGTTTGATTAAGTCTATATATAATTTTCTTCTTTGCTGTTGTTACATCCCACTGTATGTGTTTTGCATGACATCTCGTGTTACCTTCTCTAATGGTTTTGGCATTTCCCAAATACCCCTGTCAACCACCACATTGCAACTTCCCAGTCATCAGTGAAGATCCACTTCTGGCTCTGCTACACTGCTGTCACCCAATATTCAGCTCATGTGCAGAAAGAGCTAAAAAATAACTCCTTTTTTTTGTGTGTAGAACTACTTATTTGTAGATCTAGAGTTGTTTAACAGTTTGCATCTCCATTTCCCAGTGTTATTACAGAGGTGTAGAGAACACAGGCTGAGTTTCCATGGTCACATAGCTAAGTTCAGGGCATAATAAAATGCTAGAAGCAATCTTATGACTTGTCCTGCTTGTGAAAAAGTCTGTGTACAGGCAGGTGCCTTGATGTTTTACATAGCTCGTATTCCCTAGGATGAACAAGACTCTATTTAATAAGAATGCGTTTACTTCTGTCTTTGCACATATATCATAATTGAAAAATATTTTTGCTAATATTTTCTGCCTGAAACATCTGTGCCTATTTAGGAATTATCCCTTCTACAGCAAAATAGCTGTTGTTGAGTCAGCAGTTTCCTAATATGATGTAATAACAAAGTTTGTAAGAGATCTTGGGAAAAGAATTTGCTCAGTGTATGCTGTTTTATGATTAGAGGTGACACCTGGGCTTTCAGGTAAAGTGCTTGAAGAATTTAGATAATAAAATACTATGTTTTGTGCACTTTTGCCTCCTAAAAAGTGACATATACATGTTAGAATAGAGATCTTAAACAACTACAAATTTGCTTTGGCCCAGTGAACTCTGGAAAAAATAGGGAGATTCTGTCTGTTGCCCTTTATTACTTATCATTGCTCACTCAGGTGAGCAGACTCAGACACTGTATTTTTGGCATTTAATTTACCAACATTGCTTATCTGTAGAAAATGCAACAATATACATAATGAGACAGCCATAATTGGAATTTGCTGAGGTTTATTAATGCCTTATCAAGACTTTGGAAGGCTCAGCACACGTGCACTCTTCATTTGCATTATCTAACTTCATGAAATTTGAAAACAGCCTAAGCTAAGGTGTTCTCCATGGCTCCTCCAGAGCTTTGACAGAGGGGCATTGGTCAGATAAATCAACAACGCATAATGTTAAAAAAATTTTATATTTAGTTTTTAATTGTATAACTGCATCCAGGGCTGGACGCAAAAGCAATGTCATGGCTGTAGAGGCAATCCATGTGTATAGAATTATCCCTGGGTAATGGCAATTACTGTGTGGAGGCTAAAGGGCTGTATTTTTTCCAGTGAAGTCAAGCTACGAAGAAACAACATGCCGTGTGTTATTTTGTAGTAATAATTGTGACTGAATATGTTAACCACTGTGTGAAATCTGGTTCTTAAAAGACTACAGCAGATATAGCCTCCTGTAACTGAAAACAGTTATTGTGATAAACAGGTAAAATGCCATGTACTTTATGACAATTTCTATTGGTAGAAGAATTCTGGTACATACATAAAAAAGAAAAGACCAAATGAGTTAAAGCCACAAGACAGCATTGTCTTACATTACCTTCTTGGGCTATACTAAAAGAGTGTGTTTCTAATGGAAATACCAACATCTCAGAAAGTGAGCATGGTCTTTGGGTATCACAGGCTGTGAATTTTTACCTACTTGCACTTGGAGTGCATGGGAAGAGTGGATTAGGGTTTGGATCTCTTGGAACTGAACTGTTCTAATGTTTTGTTTTCAGATTAAATCCCAACTCAGACTAGGCCTGCTCTCATGCTGACATACCTACATTTCTGGGAAATTTAATTTCTCTATTATATTTAAGTCATTTTGGACATATCACCTAGTCAACCTCTCCACCTTGACCTGGCAGCAAGCCATGGTGTGTGCCTACTGTAAAGTGGAAGGCACTATAGATGGCCCCAAGTGGCTTCTTGGGACAGTTCTGGGCTGGAAGCATTGCAATTGCATCCTCCAGGTGAGATTATTCTTGTGTTACTGAGCTGGGGCCTCTGACTGTGTTGGCTTGGAGCTCCCTACTCTGCTGTGCACTGCGCAGCATGGGCTTGCCCTTGACTCTTTTTGTAAGGTAGGATTCTCACTCAGTATTGAAACACATCACAGAAACTTCTCAATGATTTTCATCTATTGAAAAAAATCAATTCAATCAATTTACCCTAATACAAGGATTCCTTATTTTAATTGTTCCTTCTAATGCTTGCCCTTATCTAGCAGTCACTGGCCAGAGCTGCTGGCAGTTTGTCTTACAGAGTGCCCTCTGCTCCCTCCCAGCCACTGCTGGCTGCTCTGCAATGTAAGTTCAGCCTTCTTAGGAAAATGGATCAGCCAATATTACCCAGAAATGAGGATCAGTCCAGTGCTGTTTTTGTCATACAGGGTTCATTATACAGGGCAGTCGGGTACCGTTCTGGGTACTATGGCTAGCCGGTGCCAAATGCTGTCCCACCCCATAGCTGCCCAAATCCAAAGAAACCAACTTGTGACTTCTTTAATTTCTATAGTTTTGTACTGTGTATCAATGCAAGTTACCCATTCTTCCGGTGTTTTTTATTTGGGTAATTACTTTTTCAATGCCCTAAGCACACATGGAGGAACAGCACTGTTTCATTCATGCTGCCATTGAATATCATCTTTAGACATTGCCCCATCTGTACATCTTTCTCCCCACAGGTATTTTTTTTCAGGTATTTGTTAGTCTTTTATGGATTGCAGACATCCAACTTCTAATTTTGTTATCTAGCTTTCATCTTTCACACTCTGAAACTGCCCTGTACTTCTGTTACACAGCTACAGTAATTCCATTAAATATTTTCAGGCCTGCTTTAAATTATGCCCTATACTCTTGGCCACTCTTCAGGACTTGCAACATCCATTTTGCCTTCTGTAAAGTTTTCTCCTTTCCCATAGCATTCCTCAGGAGTCAACTTTTCCTTCTTGTCAGAGAAAACCTGAGGCTTTGGTTCAGGACATAGGGTGTACACTTTACAGGTGAACCCAACTTCTAGGGTGTATTCCCAGGTTACATTTTTAGTGTCTGTAGTGTGTTTTCCTCTGGAAGTCTGATCTTGAGCAGTAGGAGGTGTTTGTTTACCCTTTTACTTACTTTTTGGTCTTACCCTTGACTATGGCTCCTACATGTGCTTATAACATGATTTTGCCTCATCACTCCAAGGCAGGTGCTGGGCCTGTGTTCCTTGTAATATCTCAATTTTACTCTATGACATTACCTAGATACTGTAAGAACTGCCACTGAGATTTTTTGGAGGCTTGACAATAGCTTCAGCTGTGCATTAAACCTGAAACTAAGAACAGACATTTACCTGATTTGAATGCAACACTGACAGCTTAGATACCTGTGGCCAGTCTTGAGAGAAGAATGTCAATAAAAATTATTTTGTATTATCAAACCAGTGGGCAGGGATGAAGTCAGTAATACTGAAGTATTGATATTAACTACAACCATTGATAGTCAAATCTTAATTGCTCTTTGCATTCCAGTCTTGTAGCTTTTTATTTTAAGGTATGATAGTTTTCCAAAATCATATTTCGACAGTGACATGAAACTTGACATTAAATTTAATAAACTGCATTGAGTTTGCAGGAGCAAATATAGTCCAGCCTCAATAGGTCTGCACAGCTCTGTGGCTACCACTGTGCTGGGTGACACAGAACACGTTTGTTGCTTCACAGAGCACCTGATGGAGAAAGAGGAGCCAGAGCAGAAGCAGACACCTTTGTCTACTTCTTAAAATATAATAGATTTAAACTTTTTTTAAGATGTGTTGCTTCACATCTGAAATTGGATCCTTTCAAACTAGGTAACTCAAATTCCATGTATGCCTTTTCCTTGTAATTCCTGGCCCTTTATTACTGTATTAAAAGTCTCTTGATCTTCTTTGGCCTGCACGTAATGATTGTGTTAACTTAGCTGTTCAGCCTGTCACCCACCATAATCCCAAAGTCCTTTTCAGGGGAGCTACTACCCAGCCTGTCCTGGCCTGTACTTTTGCATGAAGATCTTTGCACTTTCCTTTTACCTTGCTCTGGCAGGCATCATGTCAGGTTATCCTTTTACTTTGGTGCCACGTGTATAACTGCTGAAGATGCTGCTGTGTCATCATCCAGGTTGATGATGAAGATAATGAAACAAGAGTCCTGCCATCAGCCTCTAGGATACTTTGTCCACTACAAGCTGCAGTCAACAACCAGTGGCGAACTGTTGATTGCTGCCTTCTGAACCTGGTGGTTCAGCCTGTTTCCAGCCTACCGAACTGCCTGTTCATCCAGACCATACTTCTCCACCTGTCAAATGAGCCTGCTGTGTGACACGGTTCCAGAGACCTGGTGGAGACAAGAGTTTCAGTTCTCCTAAGTTTTGCTGTTTCAGTATAAGTTTAGTTTCAAAATGGGGCAAACTTCAACTTTTAAAAGAATTTTTAGAACATCAGAGTGCTATTGCAGAAATATTAATTTTTCATGAAGTTGAAATATTGTAATGAAGTACAATACAAAAAACGTCTCTACCTGATATTTTTAGATGGTTTGTCTGAATGGTATCAGAAAGTGTGAGGCAAGGGAACCTGCTAGTTTTTAACTAATCATTAAAGTTGAAACATTTCACTACAGTAGCATCTTCTGATGGAAAATAATTTTAGCAATGACTGACCAGTTTAATACACGTATAATCCAACACAACTAAATGCGTGTATTTTCCTATATGAGTTAACACTTTTAGTCTTAAATTTTATTTAAGGGATTGCACTATTTCATGTTTTTATAAATTTTTTGACTATCTTTTCAAAATATTCTGTCAATCAGAAAATGTCAGTTGAAATGATTGCTGAAGAAAAATCTCCATTACTTCTCCAGCAGTAGAGGAATCTGAACTAAAGAAATGAAATTAACTTGTATTGTTTAGATTGAATTTTACTAATCACAAGTCTGGTATGTTATATGAATAATACCTTCTATTTAGGTAATATTTCTGGAAGGTTTCAAGGATGTTTGACACGCTTGACTGAATAAGAGTAAATCAAAAGGATAAATCAACTTAAGCAGCATTTATAAAATGGAACAACTTTTTTTGGAATTTGATAGGGATGGAATGGCTTCCACTTGTGGAAACTGATGGATACTTCTTTGTGGTAGCTGGAGGAGACTAGCTTTGTTGAGTAGCTCGTGATGAACTCTCACCAGATCTGATGTACAATTTCCACATTGTGTTAGAGGGAAGACACAACCTACAGTCTGCCACCAAATACTCAGAAAGTTGTGTCCATTCCATTATATTTGTGTAGTATAAAGAAAGATTTCAACTGGACTGTGCAGTTGAGGATATGACCTTTCTCATTATGGGTGGCTTTGAGCCTGGCCTGTTCATCATTCTATAAGCATTTGTGTATTTGCTGCATTCTCTTTTTCACTTTCCCATTACTGTTAAATTAATGATAAATAATTCTGACAAGAAAAGAACACAAGAAAATGAGTCTCTTCTTCCATTCCCTCTTCTCCTTTCATCTGAAGTAAAACCAGAATTTTCCATACTTTGATGATTGTAAGTGACTGAATGGATTTTCTGCAAACTTTTAAAACAAGTTTTAGCTGTAAGCAACCTAAGTAAACAAGTAAAAAGATATACTGTATAAATTCTATCTGGGGACTACAATACTATAATAAGCTTTCAGTTACAGGCTTTTCTGATAAAAATTACTTCCCAACAATTAGTCTAATGCTATCGTTAGCTTTCAGGAGTTCAGCAAAATTAGAAAGTTTTGGCTGTTTTTTGAGGGTTTTCTTTAACATGGTTACTTAACACTTTGATCTTTAAAGTAACCTTTTGATTATTACTGCTTTTAAACTTTTGTATGTATATTTATGTCCTACAAAAAAGAAAAGAACATTTAGTTTGTTAATAATACAAATTCAGATGTTCATCATATGCATTGAACACCATTCAGAAAATGTAAAAAGGCTGGCCTCCTGTGAAGACAGGTTAGAAAAAAAGACAGGGGTGGGAAGATTTTGTGATATTCTCAGCTTTGAGTGCTTTCCTCTGCCTTCTCCCATACTGAGATTAAGTGCTTTCAAAGACGTGTTTCTCTGTTGTGCCTTCATCCATTTCTGCACAGTCTTTAACACGCTGAGCCAGTGTTTGAATGTAGTGCTGCCTTTCACAAATAAAGATTGATCCAACCTTCCTTTTTGTAACTTGAAGTGGTGCCATTACATAATATTTAACATATTACTTATGTAAAATTATGGTGCCAAAGGCCAAGTCAGCATATAAGAAGTCTGCATAGAGCACCAGTGGTTATTAAAAAAAGTAAATATTTTGTGTGTGAAATAATTCTATATTAGTATAGAAGACACCCCTTTTCATTGCTACATTACATGTTTACATTGGGCATGTAGACTTATTTGTATTCACTTACATATACTGCAGACTGTTGAATTTGAAATGCAATTTAGAGTTTTTTGCCCTGAGACTTACCACAGCATTTGTGTTTGATAGATAGTAGAAAAGGTAATAGGGAAAGCTTTTGAAGAGTGAGAGCTAGCAGACTATAAAATAAAAAGTGAAGTCTATTAGGCTGAAAAATAAATTATGGAAGTCAAACCAGCAAGACTGGAAAAGCCTGTAGTCACTGGCAAAGGGAGAATTAAGAAACCTACACAATCTTTTCTATCTAATTTTCATAATTTTGTTAAGTTTTGAGTGTTTGAAGATTAGGAGGGTTGGTTTGAAGTGGTTAAAAACTTTAAATGACAACAATTTTTAATTCATGTGGGTTCGTCAGTTTATTAATTCTAATTGACTCAGTAACAATGGAAATGTTGGAAAACTGGTCAGACTAAGAATGTGTTTAGAAATGTAATGAAACCATTCACTAAGAGTCTTAATTAACCATCAGACTGTATGCACTGCCCTTTAGTAACAAGTCTTTTTAACTTCATTCTTCAAAAGTAGTAATTGCATCGTTTCTCAGGGCTGCTGCAATACTGTAGAAAAGGGCTAAAATCATTAATCATCATAATGCAGCATAAGTGATCTCAAGCTTGTGTTTTTATTATCTGTGCTCAGCTCACTGAATATGAACCTTCCACTTCACTTATTCCTGTATGTTTGTATGTTATTGTATCTGCATATTGATTTAGTTTTGCTAACTTTAATGTACCTAGGTAAAGTGATGGCAGTTATCCATTTTTTTAGAGATCTCTACATTTCAATGTGTTTATCTGCACCCAGGAAATAATTTATTTGATAAATCAATTTTGCATGTTTCTGCTCCAATAGAAAATGTTCCTGTGTATTTCACAAAGATAAGTTGGTGTTGAGAATAAATAGCTGCAGTCAATCACTTGTTCTGAAGTTGAAAGATTTGGATTCCAAATCTAAGTTAATGTGAATGTAGGTTATCCGAAGAGTGGCTGATTGTACAGCCAGAGCATTATTCATAACTCTAATTTTCAGTCCAAATTTAGGAACATTTGTGGCTAATTCGTTTTCAGAAATATATTTGCGTTGTTTTTCCAGAAACAGAAAATGAAGTTCCAAATACCCTGAAAGAAGCTTGTGTAGATAGTAGACTTTTTTACAGCAACTTGTTTATGATTATTTATATCTAAAACTATAAAAAAGTTAATTAAGCAGCCTGTTGGATTTCCCATCTAAGCACACAAGCAAATGCAATTTGAGTGTTGTACAAATTCTTTCTCTGCAATGTGAATACAAAAGTCTGAAATGCAGTTGCACTGTATTTTTAATGTTATAGCTTTCTCTAATGTCTTCTTTTCTTCCTTCGCATCTGCTGCTCAACTTTCAATATTGATTAAATGGCAATGCTTTCTTTGCTGTAATCAAATTATTCAGTAAGTCCTATCAAAATGAATAAAAAATAATTAAAATAAAAATCTAGAACTGGTTTGTTATAAACATGAATACATGAATAATCAAATAGATAATAGCGTGGTTTTATATGAACACTGTTAATCAGTGCATGAGTGTGGAAAAGAACTTGCAAAATTGCAGTCCAGTATTTTATATGTATTTATAAATAAGTGCGATTAAGAATATTATGTGTAACTCCTCAAAGAAATGCAGAGATTATATTATTTCTTTATATAATTTTTATCCTCATAGATAGCTAGTGAATCTAAGCAGGTAGTAATCTCTGGTTAAGGACGCATTATCTCTCTTTTACAAAGGGAACTGAAGTAGAAGTTAAATAATTTTCCTAGTGTTTTATATGGATTCTGTTGTACTGATGGAATTCAGTAAATTTATTACTGTCTTTAGATGTTAAAAATGGATTTTGTTCTTCAAAGCTAAATACAGAAGCACTTTTCTCTCTATATATACTTGAACTATATCTCTGCTAATGAATTGATCTTTAATAGTGCAGTCTTCGCGCCACCCCCCCCCTCCCCCCCCCCCCCAGCTAGCTTTGTTCCATTACCTCATTTCGCTCCATATACAAAGGTATTTTGTGCCAGGATCTTAATGTAATGTTTAAATATATGCATATGCAGAGCTATGTTGAGGTCAGAGAGCTATTCCCATAGGATGAAAACAAGCATGGGAGAAATTACACTGTGCAGCAAAAAACTTTATGGCAGAGATGTATTAGGTTGTGAAACAGTCATTTTAGGGAAATACTAGAAACTCATTCACTTGAGACTTTTATAACTAGGATTCACAAAACACTAGAAAATGGTCAGTAGACTGAAATTTGTGTAGTGCAGAGCGCTAGATGAAATAGGATAATGGAGATTTTCAGTCTTGAAATTCAATGACACTGGGATAGTGAGACAAATCACATCTGTGGTATAAACTTCAGACTTCCATGTGTTACCAACACATACCTAAAAATTGACTCATTTAGACACTGAATATCTAACTTGCTTTTCTTGTTCTCCCTTGACAGCTAGCTTGAAAGAAATAGTTCGGGTAATGGTAGCCTACTCCATTTACATCACATGATGGTGCATTAAAAAAAGCTTTGTGAAAGGTATCTTTGAAACAATCCCAATATTGATAGACTTTGGGATTTTATTGTCCTTTCTTTCTTTGTATTTTTACTTTTTATAGTACAGTTAAACTGCCTGTTGCAGTTCTCTTTCTTGAAGTCTGTTTTTATGTCCAAGTATAAAAACCTGTTCATTTTTGATAGGTGGAGTGCCTCAACCTTAACGAACTACAGAGGTTTGTAATCATATTTTCCTTACAAGTTCAAGTTACACCATTAGGTTGTTGACTTTCCCTAACAATCTTTTGTCAGCAGAATTTCCTATAGTTATTTCATCTGTAGAAAAACATAAGATCATGACCATTGATAAAAAAGAAACACTCATGCAGTGATTTAAAAAAATATTCAGATGATTTCTGTGGGGTTTTTTGTTTGTTTTTTTTTTTGTTGTTGTTGTTGTTTTCATTTGTTTATTTTTTCAAAAAAAGAAGAAATTAAGATTGTTCAGAAACTCACAATTTCCTCTTTCTTAAGAGCCACTGTAGCAGTGATCAAAAATCATTGCTGTCTGCATGAATTTGATGGGTTTGCTGCTAAATTTACACAAAAATTTTAGGAAACAGTTCTAGAAGTTGTGAAGTTTCCTTAAGATAAGGTTTGAGATAAAAATGTTATTAATACACTTAAAGCAAACTTGACATGCAATATAAATGTCATTTGTGTTTAAAAGCCTTTAAAATATGTGTCCCGAAAGAAGCTCTGTTTAGTTGTGCTTTAGTCTTTAAGGTCATTTTAAAGAAAACATAACTGAGAACAGTTGTGTGCTGACACTATTTTAGTACAAAAGCCATGGAATTTTGCCTTAAGTTAAAAATTACAAAAAAGGACTCATTTGACTATTTGCTCTACTTATATTTTCTTTTGATCCCTACAGACTTTTCTTGTGCAGAACTTTCATTTGCTGCAGTTGGTTTTATCTAATTGAGATATGGGATCAAGTTCTGATACTATAAATCCAGAAATAATAGTAAAGTCCAAGCTAAGGTTATTCTGGTGGTACTTGGATAATTTGGTAGACTTGGGACCTGAAAGTTCTTCTCAGTTTAAAGTCAATGGGATTTCACCTGGCAGAGGTGCTGGTTAAATCAAAATCAGATGGACTGTAGCTAAATTCACAATATGTTACTCTGAAATATACCTTCATGATGGAAAAACAGATTATTTTCAGACTCAGACATATTTTATATGTTGGATTAGAAACTAAATCAGGGCTAAAGTCTGGATTTGCATTCCTACCTGCTGATAGAAAAGTCCCGTGATGCTGGGAGACTTTTTCTGCTTATGATCATGTAAATTGCATCTGAATGTGGTCTGGGAAACAATGTTTTTCTACTGTGGTTGTGCAGTGGAGCAGGATTGGATTTAATATTTGGGAACGCTCTTTTTTTTTTCAAACCAAGAGAAATTTTGAAGAAAATTCACTTTGGCATGTTAACATGTCTATGTTAAAACTTCCCAAAAAGGATATAACCAAGAATAATCTGTTAAGTCAATGTGTTTTTCCCTCTCCCATCCATGCTTTGGAGAATTTTCACTTTTTAATAGCTAAAGAATTCAAATGAGAACTTGAAGTTCACTGTAGAAGTTCAATAATTTACATGAACAAAAATTCCTAAGACGACCCAACTTCCAATGACAGAGTTCAGTCAAAAGTTTCCAAAGAACCTTAATGCCTATAATTTTCAACATTGGAAAGGGAAAACATGAGACGTCTGGTCGGTTTTGGTAACTGAACTGTTGCTTACTGTTTCCTGACAACATTATATCTGTGCTTCATACAAATCAACATGAGCTGTTGCTACCTCTGTATCAAGTTTTGCATGCTCAAATCTCTCCTTAACATTCCGCAGTAATTTTAAATCTTTGTCTCTTTCAGAAATTTTGTACGATGTGATTCTGGGGTAACAACAACAACAAAGTCCTGAATTGTGTTATGCATCCTGTATATATTGCTTACTTTAGGAGTGCTCGTCATAGGAAAATACTCTCTCAAAGCAAAATATTGTAGGTACTGTTTCTCAAATGGCACTGCATAATACTGCGAATTACTTCATCAACTCATGACTAATTGTAAAATGTAATTTGTTACATGCATTCAAGTAGAAAAGAGTGTGTATAAAAATATTTCATTTCACTTCATTTCCTGAATGCTGTGCTGAACAAACTGCACCTTGTGAGCAGCATCGTGGTTAATGGGAAATCATTCGTAAAAAGACCACATTCCTGTTGTCAGAACGGTGGTTTACATGTAGGGGTGTGTGTGTGCACATACAAGTAGTGACAACTTGTAATTTCATATTGATCTTTTCACCAGAGACTAAATCTTACTCTTATAATGCAGAATTGATGGCTTTGAAAGTTAGGCTGTCAGATATAAATGTTTCAAATGTTGCCCTTGTTTCAGTCACACTCAGAACGCTTTTCCAGAAATCATTCTGCTGCAGGAGATTTTGAAATTGCAAGATTTTTCTCCTGTTAAAATGCTTGCGTAGTTCCACTGGAGTTAAGATAATTACTTGGCTCTACCAAATTAATGAAACAGAGGAATACATTTTGGATTCCTATGTAGCTTATTGTCTTCACTATTTGTCTTAAAACACATTGATGAATAATGTACTTGATATTAAACTGGAGAAAGCTGAAGACTTTGAGACTTATTTAATCAGTTATGTAAATATCTGCCAGATATCAAGTACCTTTTGAGAACGAGCACCCTGTTGATAAAAATTTGAATATTTGTAGATTTGGACAGCAGAACTATTACTGCACTGGCAGTACTTTGCATTTGTTCACAACTTTTGAAAGCAGCAGTTTAAAATGTGCCATCTGTAATCACCAACTGCTTAAAAACAGGATAATGAATGTTTGCTATTAGCTATTAATGTGGATCAAGACATTTAAAAGATCTCGTGAGCCAAGCTATGTGACATTTCTTTGAGTAATACAGTATGGTTGACTGGGAAGGAGCTGTAGATACGAACTGTATCACCAGCCCCATGTGTTGAGTCCTTTCTCTCCTACAGCATAAATACAGTAACATATAATTTTTTCTTTCTTTTGAATGATCTGAGACCCTGCTGGATCAATTAATCCTTAGTCTGCCATTTTTTATCACCTCCCCCCGTATTTCTTGCTGGGATGCTTATTCTCCCGATGACATTACCCGAGGCAATTGTGTATTCTCTGCCAGGTTGACCTCTTGTCTGATTGCTGAGCAGCAACTCTGTCTTTGAACCTATTCTGCTTCTGGTGGTGTTAAACTGCTGTGGTACCTGTACAGTTGGGAAGCAGGCCAAAACAATTTCTCCATAATAGGAAATAAGGCTAATGTAAAAAATGTGGTCCTTAACTGGAAGTTTCTCTAGAGGCTTAAATTTCCATCTTCTGTAATCAAGGAAGGTCCCCTGAGTTTTCTGGTGACAGAGGTTTGTGAACATCAGCCTTACTAGATGTCATACCTCAGCAGCTAAAGGTATGATTGGGTCTCCAAGTCATCTTTGTGATTTTAGCACTAAGTATTTAATTTCTGCAGAATAAACAAATGTAAAAAATCAACAACTTCCCATTGGGGTATACAGTAGCTTTTGCCAATAAATTCTTTTAATGGCTTGCATTTTAATGAAAGGACATTCTGTGATGGAGATTTTAAAAATTAACAAACGGTTAAATGATTGGTGCAGTTACAGCAGTGGTGGGAAATTACCATTTTGACTTAACAGAGGCAGGACACCTTTTAAATTCCACCGCCATGTATTAGATCGTATCTTCAAAAATTTCATTTATATGCAAATATTTTGGAATGTGATGCATACATGACTACTCTGTGGCAAAATATATGTGAATCTTGTGGCCAACATGGATACTTTTTTCATAACTTTAATTACTATAGGAATTCATAATAGGTTAAGGGAGAAATAAACTTACATTGAAAGCTGAAGAAGGGTATGACAGGCAGGTTAAAATAGAACGAATTTATTAGGAATGTCTTTAAGGAGATCAATATTTACATAGTTTCTCTTATAAATCTACAAAAATCGCTCATGCAGGAAAATTTGACTTACACGTGAAGATTTATATCAGAAATATTAGGGCTTAAAAATAAGGGCATAAAACTTGTTTTTGTGAGAAGGTAATGTTTACAGGTATTTGGCTGATGCATGACTGTACAGTGTAGGTACAGGAGGTACCTTTTTCTCTAGATTAATGCCAATTACATAAAACACGTTCATGTATCTAAATAGACTGCCTTGATTGAGCTTTAAAGTGCAGCACAGTAATGCCTGCAGCTTGGCAGTCCGTGATAGATGCAGTGTATGTATGTAAGTAAAATTGGATTCATACCCCAAGACATAAACAAAAGAAAGAAGTCATACTATAAAGAAATCAGGGAAATTTTAAAGATAATTTTGAAAGGAACTCCAGGGTAATGATATGAGGTTTTAAATGACTATTAAAAGCCTGGAAAAGAAGTTTTGAAAGCCGGTAAATTTCCTAGACTTCTCACTGAGAGTCTGAGCAGCATAATGCAGTGCTGTGATTGCCTGTCTCTTCATTTTGTAACACTTTTTTTTTTTGGGGGGTTTTTTTGGGCAATATTAATAACAGAAAAGTCCTGGAGAAAATCAACAGTGTTGTAAATATCTAGTGGAGGGTGGTTTGCAATGACTGCTGAGGGAACATGGATCAGATGAGAAAGTATATATAAAAAAAATCTGGCATGTTCCACCTGGCTATTTTTAACACACTGCAGAAAATGTGACTGATTCCCCTATCTGCTCACACTTTTCTCTTTGAGCACTAGCTGTCATACTCCTGTCGCATGCACCACATTTTTCAATAGGTTGTCTCTTTTTCACTCTATGTGTCCTCTTATTACTCCATTAGGAAGATTATAAATATATGAAATTGATCTCAAAGTAGAACTACCCAGTCCTATTAACTTTGCTGAGTGAGAGTGGCATGTAAAGATTTTTACATTCATCTTGTAATTTTGAATTTGATCCCATATTTGTAGTTGGTTTTGTTTTTCAGTTTTGGTTGTTTAATCTTGTTTGTTTTGGATTTGTGGGTTTTTTTTTGTTTTTTGTTTTTTTTTTTAGTGTGAGACTAGTTCTGACTCAGAACACTTTCTGGTGAAAAATATTGACAAACACAGAAATAAACTGAGTTAGACTTGTCTTTGGCTTTTCATTGTGGAGAAAATATTTCCATTTTTCTAGACTAACTTGGGGACCTAGTCTTTAGCCGAGGGACGGTGTTTTGGTTTGTTTGTGGTGTTTGTGTTTTTTCTTTTTTTCCACAGAAGTGTTTTTTGGCAAATCATTTATGCAATAGGCACTTGGACAAGTAAAAACCATTGTTACAAATAAAAGTTATGTGGATTCTGTTTATTATTGGTTGTGGAAAATAGAAAATGTTTGCTTATGTTATGAGTAATAAGTTCAAATGCCCATTGGATAGCTTCTTGTATTTAGACAAAAACATCTTTAATAGCTTCATTCATCATTATATGTGGGATGACGATAATATCTGTGCTTTTTCAATTCCATCTCAATATTTACAAAGCTCGAAGCAGTTTTTGTTTTGTTTTGTTTTTTTTTTTCCAGACCGATTTTTTTGAAATAAATGATAGCAAGAGAAAAACTGTTTCTCCTTAGGTAAACTTGGCTCTTTCCACTATACTAATTAACTGACATTGATTAGTATGGCATGCTGAAAATATATAATGTGTCAAAATCTGAGCAAGTTTCATTTATCTGTACAAACACTGCTATTTCTTTAATTTTCATCAAGATTCAATTTCACTTGAGAAACATTATTATCTAGCTTTAGCTATGATAGTCTATATCTGCAAATATTTTTAAATCATGTGATACAAACCCATTAATGTTGATGGAATGGACTTTTCTGTTGGCTTTAACAAGATTTAGTTTAGGTACAGAATATTTTGAAAATACTGAAAAATATCTCATTATGCCGGGACACTGAATTGAGTTGTGACCTGATTGTGTTTTGAAAATATAAAAATGCTACTTTACCTGGAATGAAGGACCACCACAGCATAGATGCTAATTCCAAGTCAATGACCATCTCCTTATCCAAGAACACAGGGCTGTGGTTAGAGAAGGGCAATGGCTGCATGCCAGCCTGCATCAGGCAGAGTACCTCCTTTATGGCTCTTCATATACAGGCCACTCTTAGAATTAGAATTTTTAAATTAGATTTTATCGTTAAATGACTAATAATACCATAATAATAATAATATCTCTGCAGTGTTTCATTTGTCCTCCATTGTCTTCCGTTATTCACTAGTAGAGTGTTAAAAGCTTTGTTGACTAAAAATAGCACTTGGTAACTTCTTTGTATTGGATGAATATCTTACGGTCAAAAAGAACTTACAGTAGCAGTGTTCCGAGTTGATTATTGACCATTGCTATTCACTGGGGAAGGCAGGTTCCATAGAAAATAACCTGTATAATGCTTGTGTTGTTATGAAATACTTTTTAAATCAGCATAATCTATAAAAGAATGCAGAGTATAAGAATTATTGTGTGTGTCAGCAATTCTTAAAAATTATTTGAAGGAAAAATATTATACATCCACCAGCTGAAGTAAGCAGAGACCCGTATTAGTTTAATGTGTATTTGCAACTCAGAAATATTTACTAGTGTTAGAAAATCTGGCTTGAAGCCAATCATATTCTGGCAGGTAATGTTACTTGAATCAGAATAAGGTATTACATGCTTTTATTTCCTTTTAATTCAAATTCAATTAGACAATGATGCTTTAAAGCAATCAAGATTGAAGGAATCATCCAGTGGAATTAATATGATCATGTTTAAGTGAAATCACTGGTTTGATTTCAGATCTATCTTAGGCTGCAAATGAAAAAACTGCAAGTTCAAAAAAAATCATGATGAAGTCAAAGAAAAGGGGGAACACTGTCAATAGTGGGACCTCTGAGAAAAGAAGTCTGGATGGAGAGCGTTATGGCTTGCACCAATTGGTTTTTAAAATGCAGGTGGCAAGGAGAATCTTTCCTTTTGTGGCCTCATTTGCTCTCAGGTTAATAAAGCTGTGATTGCAATGCTTGTGTTCAGGGGGCAGCAATTTAAACAAACAAGAAAAATAAAATGAAAACAATCATATTGAAGAGTGTCACCATTCCGCCTTACATCTGTAACACTTTTTGTAGAGGTAACTCCCACCTACAGACAGATGCCATTGGAAGGATCTTCCTTATCTGGGTACTCTTCAGGGAAATACTTGTGGAGATTGGGCTGCTTTGGTGCCCTCTGTGGACCCACTTTCTCCAGGCATGGTAGAGTTGACTCTTAAGTTGACTACAGCACTTCAACATCCCTTTCATTCTGATTGAACTTAGTGAGTTACTTGGGCAGCTTTGACATACTTGGCTGAAAAGTTCAGAATATTGAGCCTTCTGTTCTCCTGGCTCCTGCACAGTTAAAACCCAGACAGCACACAGCACCACGGCACTGACAGAGTTGTCTTGTTTCTGGTTCCAGATACTCCCAGTCTAGTCTTTCAGCATATACCAGAGATGTGATTCAGACTGACCTGGACCATGCTGGATCAGTTCTCAGGTGTGAACAGCAGAAGACATGCCTTACCCATTTTTCAGATTTGGGTGATGGCAGGGAATTTTGAGGAGTTTTGAGACTGAGGCAGAGCAAGCAAGCTGGTCAGTGGCCTTAAGCAGTTAATGTGTCTGCACTTCGCAATCACGACGATATGCCAGGAGCAAGGCCAGGTGTGCCCTACTTTGAAGAGCCTTTGCAAGAGGGACACAGTGAGGAAGTGGTGGGGTCTGCAATGTGGACAGCAGTAGAACTGGGTTGGCCTTGGTGGGAGCAGTCTAGTGGGATAGTTTGTAGGTGACTGAGGAGGCTGAGAAGATCATAACTTTCCCTATTTTTTTTTTCCCTAAAGATTTAAGGCTTAGAAGCATTTTATAAAATGACAAAGTATTATGATAGTCTGAAGATTCTTAGGATAACAACAACTCTTAAAAGACATTATTTTTCCCAGAGCTGCGTATTTTCTTACAATCAACCTGCTGATTGGAGAGACATACCTATCATCACATATTTGTGTCAGAATCTGAAAGAGAAGTCTCTTTTGGCAAAGTTATAAATGGAAAACAAGAATAAAATTATTATTTTTCTGAGGATGCAAAACCAGAGAGTAAATCTTTCATTTCAGTATGTGTGGCAGATAGATTAAAAATATTCATATCTTGAACTCAGGTACTCATCAGAAAGAAATGTCTTTTTAGTTGCTTGGGTTTTGCTGTAAATTATGGACTTGGATCCTGTGGTATGTTTCAACAAATGCTTTAGTTTTCACATTGTGCAGTATGTTTTACTGTTAATTGACTATTGCCTCAAAATCTTGATTGATTCTCCTTACTCTTTAAAAGGCAGAAGTACAGATTTAGAATATAACATCATGCAAATTATCTAAGTGTCGTTACCATGTTAGATGAGTTAAGACAACAGATTAAAGAACTTAGTATGCAATTATTTGTTTTATGCAGAGTTACTATACGTCCTGTACATTTTACAGTGAGGAAATTTAGGCACAAATGGAAATGAAGGAAATTTTTCTAAAATTGTTCTAACATTTTGAATTTTTTTGGAAATAACAAAGTTCAACACAACTCCAGTGAAAAAAATCTAATTATTGCATGGTACAAAGAAAAATGTGATATAAGGGACTTAAGAAGATACAGATCTAGGGTGTGTTTCTGTATAGGAAACATAAACTCCTGAGGGCACTTGGTTTCTGTGAGTGGATTTCAAGAGGCGGAGGTCATCAGTCCTGGTCAGACATGGTTTTGTCAACAAAGAGGTTTGTGTGGATGAAAGCTCTGACGTTGCTGATGCAGAGACAGGAGTTGAGAAAAATGAGCTTGATAATTCAGGGGGGAACAAAAGACCCTGATGAACAGAGTTGGGACTATTTCTATGACATTAAGATAAATATGAGATGTCTTTCTCTTTTGAATTGTTTCTTCATATTTCTCTGAAGATGCTGCTACCAACACCATCTCTTGATTGCTCAAGTTCATTTGTTGAATAAAATTTTGTGATTTAACAGCACTGTACTAGGCAACTTTTATTCTGGAATATCAAGTGAGGTTCAGCTTTTGAGACAGACTGATTTATCCCTTTTCTTTTAGAACTTCTATAGTTTGATGGCAATGTTAAGTTTTCATTGCGCATGTTGTTTTCTGGTACATCTTTATTCTTAACTCTAGGAGAATGAATGCATAAATAAAAATCCACTGTTCCTTGCTGCTCTACTGCCATTTAAATCCCTATTTATCTCACTCTAGGATGCCAGAGAGGAAATTTAGTGTTGAGTATTGGTTCAATAAATGTCAGGGAGGGCAGGCAGTTCATATCCTCTTTTGCAATAAACATTTAGTTCTCCTGACAAAGACAGCATCAGAATATTGGGAGGGAAAAACTGATCTAGTGGCCTCTGTTTCTTTCAGCAGCTGAAAATGCAGAGTGGTAATAGTGACCATGCACACAAAACTGAATATCCAGAAACGGTTGATATGCTGTCAGGGATTCAAATGCTTTTCTGATAAAAGTAAGCATTTCTTGTTTAGGAAGTTGAACTATGTGAGGCTTGGCTTTGCAAAACGTCAGTGCAATTTTCCTCTCATCTGTAAGTATTGTGTAGGTTTAAACTTTTCATGAACATAGTCTCTGTACATATTATTTTTGTATGCTCTGTTTGCATTACAATAAAAAACAATTACATCTCTTAGCCATCAGGTTAATGGATGGCATGAGATTTATTGGCCTAAATTTGCTTGAATTATAATCCAGGGTGTGTGTTAGTTAGGAAAAGGCGGAAATACAGATTTAGAATATAACATCATGCAAGTTATCTAAGCATTGTTACCATGTCAGATGAGTTAAGATGACAGATTAAAGAACTTAGTATGCAATTATTTGTTTTATCCATAGTTAATATATGTCCTGTGCGTTTTACAGTGAGGAAATTAAGGCACAAATGGAAATGAAGGAAATTTTTCTAAAGTGAAATGTTTATCAGTTAGAGGTACTGAAGTTAAATCTCTTGAGGACAAGGTAATTGCCGTAGCTGTCAAGATGTTCATTCCCTTCTGTATTCATCAGGAGATTTTGGAGTAACTAAGCTTAATTTCTAAAGGAGCTTCACTAAAGTGATGAAGTGGTGCCATGAGCAGACATAAAGGCATCTGAACAAAACTAGGTTAAGATTTCAAGTTAAGTCTGTATGCCTGTAGGCAGGCCTTCCTTGATATGCTGGACAAATTTTGGTGAGATGCGGTATACTAGGATTTCTTATTTGATGTAAAATGCACAATGGTTTGCAAAGGCTTACAGCATTAAATCTGTCATATATTGAAAAAGGTAAGTTCTGTGATAGTTGGAAAAATATAACAGTAACAGGTTTGTAACATTTTTTAGAGTCAACTATTATGCCATATACATAATAAATATAAAATACATACCAAATAATAACATATGCATATGCATTGTAATATGCATTGTATGTACAGAATTTCCTATACATACATATCATATAGTGATACGTTATTTTATGTTCTTTGCCAATACCAGAGATGCTTACTAATGAGCTTTTTAAATACATGTAATTAAAAATTCTCCTCAGTCTTCAAATCTAATATTTCTTATCTTCACATAGCCCCATAACTGATATATTTAAGGGTCCATTTCTTTCTGAGCTTTTATGACCTTTCTGCTTCTGCTTTAAGCTTGTGTTTAAAAATAGGAGAAAAAAAACTCTAAATGAAGCCTGCAATTTGAATGAAGGATAAAATTAGAAATACACTTTAGAGAGAGACTTTCATCCCTAAGTGTGGTGAGTCCTGTATTCTAAAGCTCTTCTGTTTTAAGGTGTGTTTCATCTACTTGTTAATCAAACTAAACCCAACTTAGCCAAGTAAGAATTTCAGCCCTTTTGTCCTTGATAAAATTCACAGGTGTAAGCAGATGGCTACTATGACTAAAACCATTGACAAAACACAACTTTCAGCCTAGAAGAAGAGGAGCAAAGAAAATTTACAACACCTTTCTCTTTAAACTTCTCCTAGGCGCTTAATTTCAGGCTGGATGAAATCCCCGACCATGAGCTTATTTTTTTGATCTTGGCAGGTACCAAAGCACTGCAGAGCTGAGGTCTGGAGTATGTAGGGTTGGTACGTCTCAACCAGCCTGTGCCTGTATTTAAAAAGAGGAAAAAAATATTGAGACCAAGTGGCTAGATAGATAACAGGGCAGCAGGAAGGGATCTGATGCTCATGGAAGGGATCTGATGCTCATAGTGTGTCACAAGCCGAAACGTGCAATTGCAAGAGCGGCAGGTGTTAGGCCGGGAATTATGGACAGCAGTGTCATTTGCAAGACTTGGTCAGTAACTCCTCTGTGCTGCTCAGCACCAGTGGCACCTCAGCTGGGGCACTGCAGTACCCCACTGCCTGGGCAAGGCCTTGAGGGGAGCGGTGAGAGCACACCACCCTCGAAGGAAAGACTGATTCAGTGGGATTTATCAGCCTTGACACAGGAAGTCTGGAGGAGCAGGAGGACTAGGGTGTAGCATCTGAGCATGTGAATGCCTCTTGCAAAGAGAAGGTGCTAGAGAAAAAGGGAGAGGAATGGTGTGACCATGCATTGACACAAAGCCCAGTACAGCCACTACGCTGGCTGGAGAGTCCCTCTTGGGCTGTGTTAAGCAGGGTCTGATGGTGAGTGCCTGGCAGACTTATGCAGGCAAACAACTGCTTTCTGGACCTGGATTTAGCTGAGGCAGAAATGGCACATCAAAATTGTCCTGAACAGATGCAGAATTCCAAAGCATGGGGAAGCATGAAGGCTGCAGAATGCGGCTGCTGAGTGTCCCGGGCTGACGCACAGTCGGAGTCAGGCAGTGTCAGGACTGTGCCTGCAGACTGCAGTGTCTGTCTTCCATCTCTGCAGTGCTCTGTATTCATCGGATGTTCTTGGATCTGGCCCCACACTTTCAGCCAACAGCGGTCATATCCTAGAAGTAATGATCCTGTTAAGTAACTATCATGTGAGCATGTTATTCAGGCTGTCAAGAACATGGAGGCCAAGCACAATCATTCTTCTCCTCTTCCTCTTTCCCAATTAAAGAGCTTGTTACATCTTTCTGATAGTTTAATCATTGAAAATTGTAGCAGTGAATCTCGACGATATGCAAATCAGGGATGCCATCTGTTGATCAGTGCTGCGAACTCTCCAGGCTCAGCGTTGAGTGGTAAGCTGGTGCTAGGTGTGCTTGCTTTATTTCCTTTATGCATGTGAGTAGTCACAGAGGGAATCTGATTCAGAGACTTGGAATGAGACATCCTCTCTTCAACCTCACAATGAGTTTATGTCAAGCAGCAGAAGGACAAGTTTCCTTACAGACACTCGCTACAGGAAAACCAGGTGATCAGGCTCAGTCAGCATGGGTTTATGAAAGACAGGTCCTGTTTGACTGACCTGATCTCCTTCTATGACAGAGTGACCTACATAGCGGATGAGGGAAAGGCTGTGGATATTGTCTACCTAGACTTTAGTAAAACCTTTGACACTGTTTCCCATAGCATTCTCCTGGAGAAACTGGCTGCTTATGGCTTGGATGGGCATACTCTTCTCTAGGTAAAAAACTGGCTGGATGGCCAGGCCCAAAAAGTGGTGGTGAATGGAGTTAAATCAAGTTGGTGGCCGGTCACAAGTGGTGTTCCCCAGGCTTGGTATTGGGGATGGTTCTGTTTAATATCTTTATGAACTATCTGGACAAGGGGATCGAGTGCACCCTCAGGAAGTTTGCAGATGACATCAAGTCGGGCAGGAGTGTTGATCTGCTTGAGGGTAGGAAGGCTGTGCAGAGGGTTCTGGACAGGCTGGATCAATGGGCTGAGGCCAATTGTATGAAGTTCAACAAGGCTCAGTGCCGGGTCCTGCACTTGGGTCACAACAACCCCAGGTAATGCTACAGGCATGGGGAAGAGTGGCTGGAAATCTGCCCGGCGGAAAAGGATCGGGGGTGTTGGTCGACAGCTGGCTGAACATGAGCCAGCAGTGTGCCCAGGTGGCCAAGAAGGCTAACAGCATCCTGGTCTGTATCAGAAATAGCGTGGCCAGCAGGACTAGGGAAGTGATTATTCCCTTTGTACTCCACGCTGGTGAGGCTGCACCTCAAATCCTGTGTTCAGTTCTGGGCCCCTCACTACAAGACAGACCTTGAGGCACTGGAGCATGTCCAGACAAGGGCAACGAAGGTGGTGAAGGGTCTGGAGCACAAGTCTGATGGGGAGTGGCTGAGGGAGCTGGGGTTGTTTAGCCTGGAGAAGAGGAGGCTGAGGGGAGACCTGATTGCTCTCTACAACTACCTGAAAAGAGGTTGTAGCAAGGTGGGGGTCGGTCTCTTCTCCCAAGTAATATGTAGTAGGACAAGAGGAAATGACTTCAGGGGAGTTTTAGATTGGATATTAGGAAGAATTTCTTCACTGACAGGGTTGTCAAGCATTGGCACAGGCTGCCGAGGGAAGTGTTGAAGTCACCATCCCTGGAGATGTTTAAAAGGTGTGTAGATGTGGTGCTTAGGGACATGGTTTAGTGGTGGAATTGGCAGTGCTAGGTTAACAGTTGGACTTGATGATCTTAAAGGTCTTTTCCAACCTAAATGATTCTATGATTTTACTATATTCTGAAGAAAAATACAGATGTGAAGTTACTGTCCGTTCTTCACTCCTTATAACTAATTCAGCTGAAGGTGCGCCATCTGACTGTCCAGAAAGGGCCCTGCTGGATCACACCTGGCTGTTTCCCCCTTTCCTGCCCAGCCCAGCACACAGGTATCCTTGCAAAGGGAAGTAGACACCTTAATTAAAAATTTAACATCTGCTATTCTGAGTCAGAGCAGCTGCCCATCTAGGCTCCTGTGTAAAAGCAGCCAGTAATAGATGCTTAAGAGCAAAGACAGTGGGCACGTGAAGAGGTGCGCTCTCAGTACCTGGTGTTTCAATACTCCTGGAGCCAGGAGCTGCATGAGAGGTGGAAGTAACCTTTGTGAATGTGCCGCCTCCTTTCTTGAAGGCAGATCTTTTGATTTCCACTCTTTCTCTGGAGATGAGTTACATACTTTAATGTGCTTTGTGTGGAGTAGTGCTTTTTTTAAACTACAATCTGATATCATTTGCCTCTGTCTAGTTCTTGAATTGTGAATAATCATTTCCTATTCACCTTTTCCAGGCTATTTAAATTTTTAGAGCTGCTATTCTACATCATCTCAGTCATATCTTTTTCCAGCTGCAAAGCTGTAGTCTATTTAGTCTCTTCTCATGTGGAGGAGTCATTTGACTTACATGGCCAACTTGTTTCAACTTTCTTCACTGAAAAGCCATTGTACTGGAACCATCTTATGTCATTAAGGAACTAAGAAAGAATCATGTTTTATTTGAAATTACTTAAAAATATTGTACTGTACTACCAAAAATGTTGCAAAATGGGCATAAAATCCTGAAATGCTGCTTTCCACCTGCCTTGCCCCCCCAAAAAAAACCCAAACCCAAAGAAAGACCTACACACAGTAATTCAAAAAGAAGTCCTACATGTAGTAATTCACTGTCTATCCCATCAGGTCTGTTCATTCCAGGACAGATTCATATAACACGTATTGACATTTAGCAGAAGTTCCTGCTGCAGGCTGAAGCTCAATAGAACAGCTCCATTTCATAATAAATTGTTTATGGCTGAAGTAAAGTTAATGCTTTCTCTAATCTATCAGAATAGGACCACTAAAACATAAATTGTCTTAACATTGCATAGTAGATAATTGATGTATTAATGGTCTTATTCTGGTCCAATCCTGGGCTCAGAATAGGGTTGACTTGGAAGTCAGCTCAGAACTTGAAAGCTGGATAAGCTTTCTCATGGCATTGGCACACTGGTACATTGTCTGTCTTTTATTTTGGGTTGTATTTGCCTTTTTTTTTCTGATTTTGATGTTTAAAAAAGAAGTTTGTTTTCTTTTTTACTTGAATAATAACATTTTTACTGTCTATGTTTTAAGTGCATTTATATACATCTGTACCCAAAGGGCTACTTTAGATTTAATTCTTATTTTAATACTTAGACTCCTCACCACCATTAGTTCAAATCTTGAGAGCAGCAACACAGTCATCATATATCTGAGGCTATGAGGGCCCTTGGGATTTATTGTATGAGTCTTCTCAACAAGGACTTTTCAGGTAGATTCATTTCTGCTCTGCCTTTACTGTCTACATTGGGGAGAATTTTTGTCCGACTTTGAAAAACTAGTAATCCCATTGCTTGTGTTTTCTGCATTGTCTTCTGGTTTGGCTCAAAGTCTCTGCCATGCTCTGTTATAGCTAATCATCACTGCAGAAGTTGGTTCCTTGGCTGTACAGCAGAATTTGTTTTGAAGCTTTCAGAGCTGCAAAACTGCTATGTACACTGGCATGCGTTTTTTATTTGGTGCACCCTCGTTCACGATCTCCTTGACAATTTGTTTCTCTTGTGCATGCATGAGGCTGGTGAGATACAATGTCAAATGGTTTCCTGTCCAGGTTGAGAACAGCAGAAGGAACGTAGTTTATTAAATAGCACCTTTCGGTTTTTTAGAATTTTGCTGGATTTTCACAGCATCCCACATGGGAAAATGTCCTTAGACCTACATTCACTATGGCAGACATGATGTCCAAAGTGCAGATTCTGCTGAGGAAAGATGGGGGATTCATTCTGTTAGGACTGAGTTGTCCTTTGCTGCTGTTTTTCAACTAAAATAAATGCAGTTCTGTTACAGTGTGGAGTACGACCAGCTATAATTTAAATTGCTCATTGGAGAAACACTAAATTGAACATGGTTTCTGATTAATAATTTTAATGATCGCGTCTCACATAGCTTCTACGTGTCTTATAAAATAGGGTTTCTACGCAGAATGGCTGTTATTCATGTTCGTTTGGAAGATGAAATTCTACTGATATTAAATGCACATGGTTAATAATGGCTTATAAAGCTGCCATTACCCTGGCATCAAAAGGACCAGCTGTATTTGCAACACTTAAACTAAATGGTACTTTATATATGGAGCTTTATATAACCTACTTTTTCTCCTCTTTTGATAAATTGGGTTTGCTGTCAGAGTATGTGAAAATTTGGACAAAGGAGTTTCTTGAATTCATTAACTTAAATAAGTGTTCCATTTTTAGCCTTCTACCTAAACTTAGCTGTTTACCCCAAAAAACGTATATTGCTTTTCCAAGGGTAGTCTAATTCTGCCTCTTACGGATTACATCATATCTTTTATCAATTGACTTTTTCCCTGCTAATTTGTATCAAGAATGCTAGCGTGCTGGAATACTTCTGATACGGCAGTGATAGTTGTTTAGTATTTAAGTCTGTATAACACAAAATAGGCAAAGTTTATAGACTTTGATTACGCAACATTTACACAGAGTATTCAGCTGAGCACAATACTGGGTGCTTAAAGGTGTTATTTTTAATGACATGCAGGTAAGATATGACCTGCTACCTTTACAGTGCTGAAGTATAAATAAGCTTCAGTTCATTTGATGTGACATCATTCCCCAGATAGTTGTGTTTCTGTAAACGCAAGATATACTTTCTGCTAACAAAACTGGAGACAATCATAATAACAATAACATGTCAACACATGGCCAATGGTGCATGCTTTGGATAGCCCAAACTTTTTGAAAAAACAAAGGTGAATAGAAATGTTCTGTGCTTTTTTTTGCTTAATTTTAAATTGAAACAGTTTGTTTTAAAACAAATCAATATCCCTGTATTCTTTGCAATCCAACACAACATTAGAGAAAACCAAACAGAACATAAACATGCCTAATGTGATTCATTTTCTTTGTCAGATACAAGAGCAAGATACAAGGTAAACTAACAGTAGTTCATAGAACGGCATTTATTTCTTCACAGTGTGACTTTTAAATGTCACTATTCTTTTGAATTCAATTGAAATCAAAGTCAAATTTATTTTTTCATTATTATTTTTGCATTAGGCTATGAGAATTTATGGCTTGTGTATTCTCTTGGTCCCCTCAATTCCTCAGTCTCTGAATTACATTAGAGCTGTTCAGATTGTGTAATGTTCCAGGCAGACACAGTTGTCTTTGTCTGCCACATACAATGTTTTCTGTATTTCTCCTTACTCTTGCTGTAATTACCAGGAAAATTTCCATGAAATGGGATTTTATTTTATAAGAATTTACCCACTTGTGCTACTAAATCCCATTATAGTGAGAGCGTAAATGAGCACTGTCAGGGGGATAAGTAGCAGGAGAAGATGAAATCTTATGAAAAAAGTATTCCATTTAAAATGAACCTGACTATATGTCTGACAGATTTGTAAGTTGTCTGCACAGGTGAAATATTGTACCCTTACACCTAAAAACTTTCCAGTTTCTTTCAGGAGTCTTCACAACAAGGAGTTTTTGTTCTCTTTTGTTAACACGCTTTATGAGGAAACAAAATGTTCAGAAAAACATTATTGCAATATTAGAAAGAACCTATTAATTCTTATCTTTATTTGTTCAGTATGTAATTTCCACAGAAAAGTATTTTATTAAGATTGATATGAGCTCCAAGAGAGCATATTTCTACCTCAACTTACTTTTAAGGTTGCAAACCATCATTTTATTGTGATTCTGTAGGATAAAAAATGGAAAAAAAAAAGGAAATTTGGTGGCTAATTAACATGTGAAAATGTGTGAACCTTTTATGTCCCTTTGTGGTTTACGTCTTTATCCTTTAGTATTGTCCATAAAGAACTCTAAATTCTGTCTATCAGATTTATTCCCCTATACTGGGTACTACTGTGAGGATGTTCTTATGCCAACATAACACTGACAGTTTTGGCTGATTGATAGATATCCTTTTGGTTAACTTGAAACCACATTTCTACATAATGGCTATGAAGTCAGTGGATAAGAACCATTTATGTAGAGTCTCAGAATGACTTTACATACTCTTTTAGAAAACTCATTGTTGTCAGGACTTGAGAGAAAAATGACATTTATATAACATTAACACCTGCTTAGTCTTTGGGTATAGTGCAGAGTTTTAAAAGTGACTTAAATAGTGACCGGGGATGTGTTCCTCATGCTCACTTAAATAAAATCTTGCGGCTTTTTAGAAATCAACAATGAGAATATTTTACTGAGCCGGTTCGTTGCTGTCTAGTATTATTTCTATTTATTACATTTAGTATTGTATTCTGGTTTTCCCTTCCTCTTTTTTACCTCCACAAATTTTACTTTTAAGAGTCCAAAATTCTTTGGAAGTTTTTCCAGAAAGCTACAAAGCAGTAGACATAAACAAATGCTGAGGTCAGAGATTTTACTCTTTGACATGTTGGTTATCTTATAATTAAGGTTGGCTATTACAATTAATGATAGTGTTCCAATTAAAATAATTTGTTGCTATGGTTATCTCATTGCTCTAATCTGCTAGCATCCACAGAGTTGCTTGTTGAAGGCTGTCAGCTGCCTTGCTGAGAAGTAACTTCACGTTGCTCAAAGTGACTGAGAAGTTGTCCTGAGGTGATATTTTGCAAAAATCACAGTTACTTAAACAGCACAGGTAAAGTATTATTATACCTTTAAAACAGGAGATTTTGCACAGTGGAAGAGGCTTAGAAAGAAACAGCATATACTACATTCCTGCCAAAGAATTCTATGTTCTCTGCTTAAAGTGTCCGTTACAGTAATTCTGCGCACCCTCCTTGACACAGGGTCTAAGTTCCTCACAACTTTTTATGTCCTTAACTTCACTGCCTGACAGAGATTCCTGCCTCTTCAACGAGCAAGTAAGGGACAGAGACAGCAAATGGCTCAGGCGAAGTGAATCGCATAGAGCACATCTGTAGTTTATGGATTTGGGCTGCCTTTTCAATCCCAGACCAGTATTTCTCCCCAACCCAAAGAGGCTGGTGGTCACTACAAACAGGATTTTCACAGGACTGCCGTATGCTACAGAGTTCTTCCTGCACTGAAGTGCTCAACATCTTCAGAACTGAGTACATTTATAAAATCATTAATACATTCAGAGACTCTTATCACGCTACTTATGTTCCACCTGAGAAGTGGTAGAGAGAAAAATTGCTCTTTCTATTTTTAGAGTACTTTCAGTGAGCTTACACTGAAAAGGTCACCTATGTATTCCTGTGGTGCCTTGTGCTAGGGAATAGGGTCTCTAGGCACTACCATGAAAACAAATAGTATTTCCTAATTATGACAGAAACCAAGGATTGTTGGAGGTGGAGTATGAGTCATAAGTCTCCAAAGTAGATGTTATTTAATGTTTACTTTGCAAAAGTACTTAGAAACATTTATAAGATTGGGCTCTTCACTAGACTGGACAATTTGCAGAATTTGAGTGAACGACTGTCCTATTTCACTTTAATAAACTCAATGAAAAAAGATGCATACACTTTCTGCACAATATAGGTCCATTATATTTCCATTTATCAAGAAGATATTTGCAGCCTATTTGTAGTCATCCTGAGTGTGTTTCAGCAGTATTAGGATGTTTTTCAGTAGTATCTGTGATGATGTATGGTATATGGTCCAGCTGACATGTTTGTCCATGTTTCGGATACTGTGCTAGCAGGAGCATCAGCCAGGCAGCTTTTTAACAATCTCTCTTCTCATCTGTAGCTGCAATATTAGCAGATAGTGTTGAAGAATGGTTCCCATTCTAGCAGGAACTAGCTGCTTCTTCAATTTACTCTTAAAACTGGTAGACCCCTGCAGTGCCTTTTTTTTTTTCTCCTCTCAGTGTTTTTTAATTTGCTAGGCTTATGCTTGTTGTTGCATTTGTAACATGACGGTGTTCAATCTGGACTCATGTCTCACTATCTTGAAATTACTCTGAGTTGTTTAATCATAAAAAAAATCTCAAAGTAGTATGGGGTTGGGTGAGGAAAGAATTGGGTCATGATCTTAACTTTTATTCTCCAGAGACACAATTCACACCGGTTTGTTGTACGATGCTGTTCCTGACTGTGGATTTATCAGCATCTCCATTTCAAATGCAGTTCTTTAGAGTCAAGTGTAAAAGTATCATTTTTCTCAGACACATGTTTTTTTCTTATCTGACTCTTTGCAGGCTAGAAAGGTGTGTGTAACTAGAAACATTCCAGATTTCATGTACACGTATAGGTGATGTGCAGGTAAAATAATCCACTTTCAAAAAAAATCTTATTTTTATTTTTTTCCTGATCAGAGAAATCAAAATTGTCTTACTATGAGTTGGTTCTATTGTTAGGGTGAGCTCAGGAGATGATCTGTCCTTTTTGTTTGGTGACATGCTGTTTCTCACAGTGATGTGCAAGAAATGAAACATCTTCTTACAGGAGATAAAACGCTTCTTTATCAGCAGCTTTATCACTATTGATAATGCAGTGCTGTAATCTCTCCAGATTGAAAAATGACTATACTTTCTTTTCATTACTTGTTCTGTTTGTGTGAGACTCAGTAGTTATCACACTTGTGAACAGCGTAAGTCGCACCCTTGCTGTGTAGTTAAGTTGAACTAAATTCATTTGGATGAGAGCAGCAGCACTTACCTTTCTAAAAGTGACTGACTTTATACTCAAAGCGTTATCTAATTTGGGCTGGGACCTGTATGAATATTCAGCTGGACTTAAAAGTCATCTTCTGGAAAAGTGATACGAAGCAAATTCTGGTTCTTAAGACTTCTCCTTACAAAAGATTGTTGCTCTGTGTTCCCTCATGAGGAATGGCTTCTGGCTACTCAGAACTCACATAAACTACTTTTCTTAGGGTTTGGAGGAAACGAGACAAGTTGAGTGTCTATTTGTTCTTATCACAAATAGGGCCTTACAGATCTGCATGAATCTTCTGCTTGGAACAAAAATCTCTTGGTATGTGTATATGTGTGCCTTGGGGGAGAAGGGGTTCTCTGGTCTACATTCATGTGTCTGTATTTGCTCATGCCTGCTAAGACAAAGTAGTTCATCCCATACTGTGTGCAAAATAATGCACTTGGCACTTCCAGAGGTTTTCAACAAAACATTTCAAAGCTTTGAATCTCAAAGCATTAAGAAACATTCAAGAGCACCATGCTGGGAACTAGCAACACTATGTGCAACACTAGAGATGGTGCACAATATTCTGATGTCAACTTTTTCATCGAGCTGTGTCATTAAACTAAACTGAAACTTTTTCTCCAGGTCTTTTTTTGAAGACTATCGTGCTGGAAAAAGAATCAAACAAGTTGTTTTAAATTTGCTAAATAAAGCTTCTTATTTAAAATAAGTTGTTAACTTTTTAGAAAAATAATACTTTTATAAATTTAAGAAATGGGGAAAAAAAGTTGAAATTAAGTTTTCATGTCAGGTAGGAAAGTAACTTATGGCTCTAGGATATACATAGCATCAAGGGAGGTAATTAAGGTGATGAGAATATAGGAATACAATGGAGTCCCAACAAAAGCTTTGCCGCCAATTTCTACAACTTTCTCTTTATTTTTTGATTGTTCAGTATCCCTCTCATAAGTATACATTTGGGAAACAGCTAGTTCCTTGTGACTTAAAAGTAATGCCTGGAACATATATTTTGTAACAGATTGTGTATATATAAAATCTAGGTACCTACAAAATTGTTGTATAGTAAAAAATTATTTTGTCATTTTCTGATCTGGCAGTTAAGCAGAACTAAAGGAAAACGACAAATTCAAGTCTATGTAGTTTGATGCACGTGATACACAGTAAAAAGCCCTCCTAACATACCCTCGTAAAAAAATTACTCAATGAGTAATGCCAAATCCCTTCATTAATTTTGTATTTGCTGCAGTAAAGTAGTAAAGCATTAAGATGTATCACTCAACTATGTGAAGGATAATTTTAGATAAATATAACTTTTTGAACTTTTGGTGGAAAATATGGGCAGTAAAATTTTGCTCACGGTTATATATCAGTAGAATTCTTTGTTTGCAAGAATTTGGTAAAGATCTTGACAACCAATAGAGAGCCTCCAGCAGTAAAAGCAGTAATTTTTGAACTTCCAGTATAGCAAAGCTTAGCTTCAAGCTAAAGAACACATCTCTTCTTCCTGCTGGTGCTCTGTGTGACCTACATAGGACAAGTTATCCTTTTTAAATATACCTGATGTTTATAAGCATAACAGAGCATCCTAACACCCAATAGAGTGGAAAGAATCTTTGCCTTTCTCTTCTATATCCTTATGCTTTTTCTTCTACTTGCTTTCTGTTACTTTTGACAGCTATTGTCTTGACTGTCGTATCTTTGAGCAAAGGAACCTGAAACACATTCAGAACCTCCTAAATACTACTAGTCATTGTTTTTACGTGATGTGGATGCTTTTAGTCCACATAGACATGAAATGTAGCGCTGCCTGTTCTGAGATTAGTAAAGCCTGGACAGGAAAGGAAAACTTCCAGTGTTGTTAGTGTTTGAGTTTCCTCTATTGTAGGAATGATGCTAGGAATCCATAACCTGAAGGAAAAGGCAATACCAAAGTAAATAATTTTTGTAATATACATTAAAAAGTCATAGCTTCAGCTTTAGTCATGAAGTTTTGTAAATTTTTTGAGTTTCAGGATTCGGGTGCAATAAAAGTGTTAAATATTAATTTTAAATCTGTGTATGTTAATAGATACCACAAAATCCTTCTCCCTGTCACTGACGAACAGGGCTTTTTGTTTATTGCTAAACGAAATGTGATATTTTCTCTTTAGAAAGTCTACATTTTAAAACGTTTGGTTTTGCTTCTTACATGCTTGAGGCGGAATGTGTGGTAACTCTTGGGAAGGGAAATGTTTCACAGCAGTTCAAAGCCTCATTTGAAGAAACAAATGAAGAGTTCTGGTCATTTTTGTAGTGTTGATGTTATTGAAGTCCTCAGGTTACAAACAAGGTGGTATTGGATAGTGAAATTTGATCTCTGGAAATTATTAAAGCATGAGCACTAGTGGAATACAAGGCAAAACTGCCAAAGAGCAAATACTTACTTGCTATTGCTCCTTAACAGTTATTCTAGAGTTCTTAAATGAAGCCCAGCAGGTGAGAACATCTTATGTGGAGTTTAAAAACTGTGCATTGTATTATACTTTCATTAAGGAGTTGTATAGAAGTAAAGATCTATATCAGGAACAAGGAGAAAATTCTGGTAAGCTTTTCTCCAAAAAAAGCATTGACTTTTATGACAGAGCCAACAGTAGTGAAACCTATTCTTTCCTCTCTCCAGGATAATTGATGATATATTATTACAGTTTTCAGTCATAAATATGGGTCAAAAAAATGTTGTGTTTTTTTCTTGGTCTTTTCTTTTTGGTTTGTGTTTTTTTTTTTTTTTTTTTTGTTGGTTGGTTTTTTTTAACTTGCAATTTGTTTTTTCTCTTTGAAGTTCTTACGTCCTAATGAGGTGTCAGCACTGGAAATGCAAATCTGGCAAGAGATGCTAAATAAACACATAAACAACAAGGAGGAATTTAAAAAGAAGACATCTAAAATTTTAGCTTAACTGTTTTGAAGTCTTTAGCAAATTCTTTTTCATATAGAAAATAAAATTAGCTGTATTTTGTGCCAAAGTGAATGACTGGAATACTGGTATGAAAAGAACAAAGATACAGGGTGAAATCCTGACCCAGTTCAAGTTTTTATGGAGGATTCACTGTCCCTCTTCATCCTATTGTGGCCTGACTAGTTGCCATCTAGTTCTTATGTCTTCAGTTATCACATTTTTAGTTTTCAGCCTCTTGAATGAGAATTGATATGGTTATGCACTTTGTGTTAAGTCCAAAAGTTTCACTATAGAAGAATTTTATCAATTATCATCCACCCCACAGTTTCAAGGGTTGAATGCTATATATGAAACTCAATACAAATCATTTTTCAAATGCTCTTCTTACAGTATCTAATGGAACTGTGTATTAAGCCTTGAAATATTCACACTGCTGCAGTGTCACATCTGACTTAGTAATCCTGACCTCCCCCTAGTGAGACTGTACTTTGATGGGGTGACACAAGACACGGCCAAACCCAGTGGCAAATAGATTCACAATGTATACAATGTACTGAATAAAGATGCTGAGCCCAGTTACACTGGCATCAATTAAAAGCACCATCAGAGACAAGACTGCACGCTGTTTAATACACTCAGGAAAGTTACTTCGTAGTAGTATTTATTTATTATGATGTCTCCCCTCTTTCCTAATTCAGTTAGTAATCCAATATTATGCTGTGGCTAATCTCAGCACAAACAGAGATGGAAAAGGAATAGAAGGGATTTATCTCACTTTCCAAAGTCCTGTTGTAAGCTGCTTGGTGAACTTTTATAGTGATTTTAATTTATGCATCAGTTGTAGCGAAGTCAAAGACAGAACTGTGCTGAAGCACTAGCTCCAGCTGTTTTCCAGTCTACCTCTCTGCATATAACACAAGCATTATTGGTCATTTCAAAATAAAATAGTATTTCAGAAAAAAGAAGTTTTGACATTTTTTAAATGCAGCATTTTGACTTCTCTCTCATTTCAAAAGAACATTTTGTTAAAGTGCGAGAAGAAGCTACATTTTAGGAGACAAATACACAGTTTTGGTTTGAATGACTTTTGTCAGTTGACCTAAAATTGAATTTCATATTATTTTTAGAAGTTTCTATCAGAAAAACTATTCTTAAGAAAAGACTCTTTTAATTAAGTTGAAAGTGTGTTTTATGCATTTTTTAAAATTGTCTGCCAAACCAAAAAAAAGCCATTATTAATAGAGCTCTAACCAAAAGTATTTAAATGCAGGAAATTATAGCAACGTATAACTTGCCTTGCAAGTAGGTATAGAAGGCATATATGTTCATGTGTAAAGAATAGATTTTACATCAATCATAAAAAAGTATTTTTTTATGAAAGTTCAAAGCATTTTAATGTGGCACGTAAGGAAAACACTTTATGTTCATAATCATATATAACACAAACCCCTTCTGTCTTCCTCAGCAAAATGTTTTCTGAGAAGAAAGGCATTCTTTAACTTATGTGAAAGAAGAATTCTACTATTAAATTATACTTGCAATAAATCAGGTAGCTTTTTGACTTTTACAGTTACTCTTGAAATAGAAAAGAGTTTGGGGGAAAAAAAAAAGAAACAAAAAACAAAACAGACCTCCTGAGTTTTCATATGAGAGATTTATTACTTGTTAAAATTTCCTATATAACAGTGTCCTGGAGTGGAAGCATCAATATATTCAAATGGTGTATTAACCTGTATAGTTTTTATTTTATGGACATATTAAATGAAAAAAAGATTATATTAAAGATATGTCACAAGTTATAGTCAAAGTTGCTCTCTTTCTCAAAGTTGTAGCATACAGGTTATGAAATCCAGAAAGAGATACTGCAAGCAAGCTGTTAATGGTATGAGCGAAATTGCACTGTCATAGCATCTTTAATCCAGTTTTGCAAGGTGATATTTTCTTTTGAGGCTTATATTGTATTGTATTACCAACTAGACTTTAAATGTTAATAACATCATTATCTATGTATATAATTCACTTTTACTTGTTGTGTAATAGGATAAAAAAACCCCACTCTTATCCAAATAGACCTTAGGAAGCATCTATTTTGAAATCCTTCTGTCTTTGCAGAGATGATCAAGGAAAGGAGGGAAAATGCAGAAAGGTTATAATGTGGAAAGGAAGGACATGCTGATCTTGAGGCGTGAAAAAGAAATGAAGTTTCACAGTTCCCTTCATACTACTTCTTGTGTTGTCCCTTTTAGTGGAATTTTAACATTGGAGTCTTTTTTTAATAACACTAAAATCTTTGTTCCTTAGTTTTGACTAATATATATTTTGCTTTATTTACAACAATATTATTTATTTGTTTTCCTCTAGACTTACATTTTTAAAGTTGTTTAATATTATATTCCTAAGTGGATGTATTTTAAGTCAGCAAGTATAGAGCCTTTGAATTATACAATAAGGCACTCTTAAATTCAAGTCAGTATTTAATAAGCAGTTTATATTTTAAAATGTTTATAATTTATGTTTTATGTTTTCATATTTTTGCATTTTCTGCTATACTAACATATAAACACATAAAATCAAGAATTTCAATCAAAATGCAGATTCTAGTTCAGGAAAGTATCTAAGCATGTATTTCACTGAAAATGAACAGAGACACGTTTTCAGAAGCAGGACTGAGGGACACCTAACTCAGAATTAAACATAATTAAGAGCTTTGCTGAATCAAGGGCATGGTTGGCAGTTCTGGTGTGGTTTAGGCAGATGGGAATACATTTCTTCTGAGTGCTTTAGAGTGCAGACAGTTGCAAGAAATGAGTTACATTGAGATTTCCATTGTATGACTCATACCACAGTTGTTTCTTGATAGCGTGATTCACACCCATGAAAACATTGTGTTAATAAAAAGCTGTCCACTTTGTGAGATCATGAAGTGGACAGCTTTTTCGAGTGTTGTGGTTTTGTGTTGGGTTTTTTTTTTCTTTTTTATTGTATCTTCACTTCAAAAACCAGCTTTCAGTATTTGAAGGCTACTCACAGATTTTTCTACTGTGCATTACAAAAGTATACAAAAATCTATTCTAAATGGCCCTCACGTTTTGTTGCCAATTTTAAAAGACCATTTGACTCCTTCATTACAAGTCCCTCTAGAAAGTCTCTGGTGTTTGGCTTCTGGTTCCCTTCTGCTAACACTGCTCCCTTGGTCTTTACTGGGTCTGTAACCTAGGGTCTGGATGAAGAGCCAGAGGTCCTGCCATTAGAAGTGGAAGAAGGGAAAAGAGACATAACGGAAAGAGTTTGGGAGAACTATACAAGCTGCTTCTACTGCCATCAGAAAAACTGGAAGGGAGATTGTCAGCTCCTGTTTCTGAGCACAGCATATTCCCTCCAAGTCCCTCTGTTGCCCCTCCATGACTACAGTGACCATGAAAGGTGGATTCGACATAGGCAAAGCAGGCTTTGGCATCACTGCCACTTCGCTGCTGTGGGCAATCTGCTGTTTTCCTCACCAGTGCTCATGGATGTGGCTGAGAAGCCAAACTCCCTGCACCGCTCCACCAGTTAGTTGTTGGAGTGGTTGTGGCTTGCTGACTTGCCAATCTTGGTGGAGCACCTCAGAGCTATAATAAACAAGGACTGGACAAACAAGGAAATACTGCAGTACTGTGGCCTTCTCTAGGCTTATCATCTAGGTTTCTTCTGTAACCAAAAGAAAGACACCTTCAAAGGGTGATTCATTAGACCTGTCTCAAATAGGATAAATTACTCTGGAGCTGTTTATCTATTTCTATTGACTTGGCCTTCTAGTGAGTTGCTTGGATGAGGCACCTAATTTTACATACCTGAAGTTAGCTGAGATAAGTCTCTTAGAAATGCACAAGAAGGAAAGACTTTAATGTTTCTAATGACGGAAAAAATTGGTGTTGAAAATAATATGTTGGTTGTTGCTGCATTTAGCTTTATTACCTAAAAGAAAAGTCATTAAGTGGTGCTGAGTGCTGTACAGATCTCTATAAGGGACTGTGACTTAGCCACTTAATGACATGGGATATTCAAGTTGACAGTAATGATAATTTCATGAAAATTGCTTATAAGAAGCAAAGTATTGGAATCATAGTATCTTAGACACTAAACAGGACTGTATGAAATGCATCAAAAAGCTAATTATGTTTCAAGAAAATATCCTTGGCTTTAGAGGAAGTTTAATATTATGAGTTATTAGTGATATTTGCCTGACTGGTCTTTTGAAAAGTTCTGTTCAAGTGAAAGGACATTATTCTTTGTGGACTAAAGAATTGGGCAGTTATGACAAAAAGGCATTTACACTGCCACTCAAGTTGAATGTCATTTGTTTTTTTAAAGCAAATGTTTATGGGTCAAAAATTGGCACTTTGAAATAACTATTTTTAGGGCTTTTAGGGAGGAGTGGTGAAAAAGCTAAGAAAAGGAAATAAAACAAAAAACTCCAAAACAAACCAAAAAGAAGCTTCAAAAAAACCCAAACCACTTCATTAGTACATATAACTGTTATTCTTTATATGTCCCACCCTGACTGTCTCTGACCTTAGAAACATACTCTATCTCCCCTGTCTTTGCTTGTCTCGGCTCCACTGTTACTGCTCTGAATTTTCATAACACACTGCAGAAGTGTAGAACCATTTCAGGATGCCCACAAAACTCTGCATGTCTCTCCAGAAACTGGTGATCTCACTTCATAAAGGGACAGCACAGGAGTTTGGAAGCTGTGTCACTCAACAGCGTAAACTTCTGTCCTGTCTGGAAGACTTCAACTTGTTTTCCAAAATACTTCACCAACAACTGTGGAGCTTGGTACTCCTAGTAGGATGATGTTAATGAGAGAGGACCTCCAGCAGCACTACAGCAATGGAACTAGAAGGTGATTTAGTTTTGGACATTGCCTTTTACTTCGTCGATATTAACTGGACAGAGTGGTAAAACTGTGAGAGAGAGTGTCTGAAGTCATTTAAAAGTACATTGTGCCTTTTGAAATTAATAAGCTTGGTCCAGCTGTATTTGTGAACTGAAATGATCCCAAGTACCAGAACACTGAGATTCAGTGCTGGAGGTTCACAGGAAATGTTATACAAAGATTACTATAGACTGGATTTCATTTTTGTCTGTAAAACAGATAATCCACAAGTGCCATCTAGTCCTGCCAAGAAGCCTTCATACCCAGGCTCCACTTAGCTTTTCATTGTATATGACTTATAAATATGTTAAAATGTAGCCATTTATCCTCAGGAACTGACTTTATGTAATTTCAGGCAGCTAAAATCTCATCATTACTAGACATCTGATAAATGATCAGTATTGACCTAGACTGAATTTGATCCAGAGTTAGATGTGAGGAGGTCCATACATCACAGGAATTTTATCACACTATTTTCCTGAGCCTATTTTCACAAGTGAAATGAAGTCACGTTTTATCAAAATATTAAAGGTATAAAATATATTCATGTAATTTATTTGTTCTTCCTTTTCTATCCAAAGGAAAATTGAATTCTGTGCGACACATTAATTTCTTAGAGGGATTTTCTGCCAAAAATCCTACCAGAGGATTTCTTTTCAAGGATAAATTCAGAGATTTGGAGAACGGCAAGAACTCACACTTAGAGGAACATTTTTATATAAAAATCTTAATGTTATACTACAAAGAATAATTTTCTGCTCTAGCAAAATAATAAATGCTCACCTGTTACTGTTTATGGGATAACACTGATAATTTTCTTTTTCTCATGTCAAACTCAAGATACCCTTTTCTTCCCCCACCTTCCTCTGATAATGTCAGTGACATGCTGTTACATCCCTCAGCAGTTAGCACCTTTTTTCTTATCTCTCTCTACAGTCTTTAAATGAAGTAAGTCTATGCTGCAGAAACAGCTTTTCAGTTTGAGTTTTGGTTTTGTTTATCTTTTCCTACACTTTCTTAAAGAGAAAGAAGAAAGTCTTCTCTTGCCACACCAATTAACAGAAAGTAATAGAGCTCTAAAATACTAAACAGAGCACTTTAAATACAACGCTATCATACAGAAACATCAGAGTGTTTCCTGCTACTAATGCAGGCTTCCAAATAATTATCCTACAGTGTTTATGTGTTTAGTTGCAAATTTGTTATAATGTTGTAATGGAGTAAAAGCCAAAATCGGGGATATTCAAATAACAAAGAAGAACGGAAGATTCTTTAGTGAATACTGAAAAACAAACAAGTAACTTAATAATACTAGAATGTAATTTGGGACATATCTTTCTCTCTTGAAGTCACAGTGTTCACTGTAAATTCTGTGTTGCTCCCCACCAAAGCTTTTGGAGAGTAAGGAAATATTAATATGCACAAACACATTGATATATGTATATCTAAACAGATGATATCTATATTCATTTTTACTTGTGAGCAATCAAGCACCAAATTTTTCATCATCTTGCAATTGCAATAATGCATCAGTTTCAGAGTAGCAAGCATACAGGTGGTAAATATTAAAACTCTTGTAAGGTATAAATATTTATAGACCTATTGGAAAGGCCACAGACCACTATGTCTGAATGCTTACTTGAACAGTCATGTAATTTTTGTCCACTTCCACATGATACATCCAAACAGGAAAGTTTTACAGATCATCAGCACTAAATTTTTTTCTTCTTTTTTTTTTTTTTTTAGATCTTTTCCAAAATTAAGCTGTTAGTGATCCTAACGAGTTCTGCCATTATATACTGTATCAAAACTTCCTGCCCATCCTGTCTCTTTTAGATATTAGAGATTACCTTTGTGTACGTAATTGTGGGTTACTTGATTTTACTTTAAAGCACATTGGCAAGTGCTGGAGGGAATGTGAGCTTCGGATCAGCTCTGGAGTCAGTTGAGTGTGAATTGGCTATGGATATATGCTGCCAAGTCTGCAGGGGAATGCAAAAGGTCTGGTTTTATTTCCTACCATGAGTAAATTCTCAGAGAATTTGTGCATTCCTATTGGTGAAGAATGACTTATTCAGATTGTATTTTAATATGCATCAGCTCACCTCCGGAAGATTTTTCAGGTGTTCTTGATTTTTCTATGAAGCCTTTCTTTTTCATTAATCCTTATGAGCAACCTTTTCATGAGAATAATGTTTTTGCGCTGGATTGGAGTACATACATTTTGATCATGTTGGATTTTTGAAAGATCCTTTATTACACATATTGGCTTTCATCCTTCTGAAAATCTCTTTGCACATATATAGATTTAAATGAATGCTCTTAAAGGAGCTGCTACTGGAACATCCAGAGCATAAAGCACCCAAATCCCACTGAAAAAAAGAATGCCAATTCGTTTCTGAATACAAACTTTGTAGCTGAGGAAGCTCACAAGAAGAGTTCATTCTGAAAGTCTGGTCCATAATTTAGCCTTCTTTCAAAATGAAGTATAGAAGTTGAGTAAATGCTGAGGAGAAATTCAGAAGGGGGGAAGGAGGGGGTAAAGAAACAATGCTTCCATCCCTTATCAGGTTTTTTTCACTTGTGGTTACTAATTGTTGCAAATATGATGGCTTGAGTTGGTTGCTTTGTTAAAAGCGAGCTATTCTGTGACATGTAATGAATTTGAACCAAGCTGTTGTTAGGAATGTGCTTTAGGTGCAGGGTGGAAGTTCTAACCTGAGAAAAGTAGAACTGTCTCTTTCAGGTCAAAGCCAGTAGTTCTTAGAGCTATGGTGAAAGATGGGGTTGTCTTTCTGTTGGTTATTCTAAGGATGCTGGAGATACATCCTTCATGAAAACAAGTTAGAGAAATTTCATTTTCTTTCAATGTGAAATGGAAACAAATTCTGAAGCATATTTTTTGTAAGGAGTTGTTGTTTTACACCAGTTCTACTAGTATTTTGATGTTTTTCATCCTTAGTTTGTCTCTAGATGGTCTTGACTGATTTAGGAGGCATTTACACGCAGCCTCTGTATGTCCCAAGTTGTAGCTTTCAGAGGCAGACCTTCTCTGCGCTTGCCCCTTAGAAGTTCATACCCTGATACTCACTTTCCTCGTGCAGGATCAGAAGTTAACATCGGCTTCTCTGTATAGCTAAGTCGTAGTCTCAGAGTTTTACCAAGGTCTAGACTCGCCAGCATTCAGGAAGGGCCTCCTGAATTTTGCAAGAAAATTTAAACCCATAACCTCTAAAAATTGCAAGTTGATTTCTAAATGCATTACACTCTGCCCTTTAAAAATCATATACAACTGCCTGCAGATGATCTGTGTCCACAAGCAGTAGAGCTTCATGTATTTTTATGACTCAGGATCCTCTTTTCTTATGTCCAGTCTTGCTTTTTGTTGTAGTGAGCATGCTGCTTAGAAAGGACCTTGGTGGTTCTATGGCTTTCCAGTACTCTGTGTCTTGTGACTCTTCTGGCCAACCTTCAGATGGTATAAGATGGTCAGTTTCTGTTAGTGATGGATGATGCCCACATGTGCTGAGGTACAGTTATATGGAGAATTTATAAGGCAAATCATAACACGAATTATATATTTTTAACTTTTATATATACAAATTTCCAGACTGCTTCAGTTGCGAAAGCCAAAGATTTTTTAAATGATGAGTTTCATTTAAGTTTTCAGTATTTACATTTAAAATAAGAACTTTGTACCCCAAAGTATGCATCTGTATTTTGTGTACTTTTCTGGGTTTTGCCCTGATAGTTTCTAGCCTTTAGAAACAATAAATTTTATACACAGCAGTTTTATGATCTAAGGAAGCATTAATATCCTCTTTTATTCTGGGCAGCCAAGTATTTAGATATTGAATCACCTGCTCAAGGTTAAAAATGAAATCTGAGAAGGTCAAGTAGTTTAAAATAGTATGTATTAATCTCAGGACAGTTGCTTATTTTTATAAGCATATATTTTGCTTAAATAGACAAACGTTCACAGTAAAAATACTTCAAGTTACCGCCTTTATAGTCCTTTTTTTTTTTTTTGTAGAAGAGAGAGATGAATTCTGACACAATGTACATAGAAGGTAAATTGGACAGTACTAGTCAGATTTCATTTTTTTCTGATGAATGCACTGTGCTTCAAAATGGAGCTTCAATTTGTAATTAGTGTATTTTTAAGCATGTTTTTGAATGTGAAATTTTGCTTTTTCTCAGAAGTGTGATAGTCCAACTGAATTCCCTTCCCGTAAAGTGCAGCCTTCATGTGCCACCCAGGGTGTGAGAGACATGAATTGCTCTGGTGAGCAAAACTCATGTTTTTTCTAAGTACAAATGACAAGAAGTGTCTTAGCAAATGCTGCTTTGAGTATACTGCAACTGGTGTGAATCTAGTAGCACCCTTATGCTGGACAGGCAAATGCTAAGGGTTGTGTGGGTTGAAGCATTTCTAACAATCTTTGAGTTTGCCTCAGTTCTTTATAATTTCACAACGTGTAATACTGAAAGGTACTGAAAGATAATCCAGCTTTTTGGCTATTGCAGGCTAATTTATTCCACACTTCTTATCAGAATGGGCACAGTGATAGGGCAAGGGGAGTTAACCATTCACTGATCCATCCACTGTTTGTTCTCCTAAAGCCATATAAAATCTCTATTAAAAGATCAAACATTATATAGTACTAAGTTGAATTAGTCACTAAGTTGAATTACTTGAAGAATTCGTATCACTAATTTCTTTTTCTGAATCTTACCAGGAAGCTTCTAAAAAAAAAACAAAAAACAAACACCCACCCCAAAAAAAAAATCCTCATATATATCTATTTGTAAATATCTAATTATTGTTTGATCAGTCATCAATAATTTATTTTATTTTATTACCTGACATGAACATCAGGGTCCATGATATAGAACTCTCTAGAACTCTCTACATCACCCCTTAATCTTTTTATATTTTAGAACCATTAGTACTTTGGAGTTTCCTGGGCTTTTTGAGATTTGTTAAAAATAAAAATTACTGGTTTGAACTACCCAGCAGTTAACTCCTTTAAGATTCTGTTCTGTCTTTTATATTTATGCATAACACTGAAATATTTTTCATTACGTATATTTTCTGAGCTGCTCTCGTCTAGTAGGTGAAGATTCTTCATTTTAATCTATTAGGTTTCCTGAGGAAAGATTACTTTGAACACACTGCCAAACCAACATATCCTGTTCAGCTTTAGTCGGGTAATGTGTGTATACTGTATTGAGTTACAGAAGATTTAGATGCACTCACAGAAAATAAATGAAATAGTACTTTTGAAAACCAGTTTTTTAAAGGATGAATTTGTAATATCAAGTAGACTGAGGAGATTTTCAGTTTATTTGATCAAGCAAATGAATACAGGGGGAGAGAAAGAATTCTTTGAATTATCCTTAAACATGAATTGTTTGGTATCTTGTAAAGACTTTTCTTCATGTATCTCATTGTGTGTCTCTGTCAATCAGAGTCAATTTGCTTAAGGACCTGAAAGAGGCTCCAGCATTTGCACCGTATTGCTTCTCCTATGTAATTTGCATGTGTATTGAATAGATATCTTCTCTGACAAAAACAACAGATTGTTTTATTGATTTAGATTGTTTATATTCCTTAGCAGAAGTGTGCAAGTAAGGACTAATACAGAAGAATCCATGTTTAAAGCTCAGATGTGTTACACCTGCTAATAATACCTTGGGTAGTAGCCCAGACCTTGCATAAGGATCTCCATGTCTGGTAGGGAGTAGACCTGGTTTCTGTGAGATAATTCAGTGAACTATTAACAATCTCTTGGGAAAAAAAATAATCCATCCAGTGTTAGCAATTGGTCCAGATTTTTGCTGACAATGGAAAACAAATTAGTTTCCAACATTAGTAATTGTAAAGGCAAGACTTGTGTAGTGATAGGCTGACTTTAGCTGGAGATAGCCTGAAACTCTGGGCAAAACAGGAAAGGTTCTACTTGAAGCAGAAGTGTCGCCACAGCCTGTTGTTGCCACCTTATGTTTTTTGAAGGAAAAAGATTCATCCTGTTCCCCCAAACACTGTCTTGGGAGGATGGGAAAAGGAAAACGGAAAGAGGAAGAGAGCTACAGTGTGTGACAATGCACCAGAAATCTCAGATTGTCCTAATCTGATTTTGGGGAGAAGGTGATGAGAAATCAAAGGATATTCTCAATTTGTTGCTTGAATATCACCACCATATGTATGCAATGAGAGTATGTGAATACATGAATACTTGTGCGGTGGCTTTTATCCATCTATAGCACCCAGACGTATTGAAGGATCATTGTGTTAACTGCTGCATTTTAAAACCATTCTTTCCTCCAAGAGAACTAAGAAGGCTTGACAAATTAGTGTAAAAATACAGAATGGATGAAGGAGAATAAAACAAATATTAGAACTAGTTAGAAAATAATTAGACACATTTAATGCTTCAAATAAAGAATTTCATTTGAAAAAACCCAGTCCTAGCTGTTGTAGCTATTGCACACCTTTCCCTCTCTACTTCCTCTCCCTCTTGTTTTTTTTAGGGCAGAGGTGGGGAATGGATGCTAAAGCAAAATTTAGGAAAGTGATATTTTTCCTACATTAAAGGAAATACAAGGATGTGGGGGATTTAAGTCACAATTTCAATGTTTTATAGAATTTTGTAGATAAACAATACATTTGGAGAAAAATGTGAGCTGTTTTTTGCCGTTTAAGATAAAAATATATTTATTTCAATTCTAATGCGCACTGATACATACATTTGCAAAGGACGAGTAAGCAAAATAAATGTCAACCTCCCTGTTACTGGTTTTCTGTTGGCAGTTTGTTACGGGTATCATGATAGTAGTGTTAGAAAGGATTTGAAGGATGATGAGATCTTGGGTTTACCTTTACAAAATATATGCGTGCCATACATTTATATGCAAATGAGAAAATTCTGCTGCGTGACAAAAGGAGAAAATTGCGTTGGTGCTTTCTGTTTCAAAGAGGTATTTGATGATTTATCGTATTTACTGCGGTATATTGTTTCAGCTAATACCATACCTACTTAAAAAGGTATAAAGTCCTTTCAAATTTCTTTACAATGCTTGTGGTCAGTCTTGCATGAACAGGCCATTTGTTCCTCCCATATTAAAGCTTGTGCTTTCATGTAGTTCTGAGAGTTTCCTATTACTGTAAATTAATTTCACTTCATTAAGTGGTTGGGTCACACGCAAAGGAATAATAGCAGAGACACAGGAGATTACTAGTTTTAATAATCATAAATTGGCACCCACCCGCTTTCTCTCTAATATTGGGAAGAAGCTTTTGGCTGTCAAAGCCATTTCATTAATCAAAAAAGCCTGTGAATGTGAACTTTAAAGTTAGACAAGATAAAATTATTATCTACACAAACAGTATTTTACAGTGTGGAACAATGGATTTTAGTCCCTGTGGGAGACAGTGACACAATGGTAAAGATTCAGTTTTCTGTGTTGCTTTGCTGTTATTTCAGGTCACTTGTGATTATTCAAAGTCACCCACTCAGCAGCCACACATTATGCATATAGGGCTCAGTTGTGAAGAGATGGCTCCAGAGCATGGAGAGTTTATTATTTAGATATTAATTTGTCCTCTCATGTAAATTATTATTTCTTCTGCCAAGATATTCATTAAAGCTGTTGCAGTAGTTTTGTCCCAGAGGAAAATGATAAAGTCTAATGAAAATGTTTCAGTGAAAACAGATAACTGGTGTTTATTTCATATTCTTTCTTCTAAGTCTGGCCTCATGCTTATTGAAAACAACTGAAGAGAGTCCTACGAATTTCAGTAGATTTCTGACCAAAGCTCTAATCTCTAAAGAAAGCTGAGGGGAGTCATTTATCCAGGATCCACCTCCTCTTATACTAAATAGAAAGAATGAAGTAGCATAAAAGGCCCAGAAAAGCATCCTCAGTGCAGGTGTTTGAGAAGGCTGTAAAACTGCCCTTTGAGGAGCAAACTATGTGGTCAGGGAGGCTGCTTATAGGATCTTGCCGCTGCAGGGAGCTGTAAACAAATTAGCCAGGCCACTGGAGGTATTTGAATTGTGGTGGATAGTCCTCCAGCATTTTCTCTGAAACCTTACGCAGGGCATAATGGTGGTGGGGAGGGGCATTCCTTTTTTTTCTCTTCTTAGGCGTCCTCACTGCCACCTCTCTGTTTAAACAAGGGTGAAAATTTCAATTATTGCTCTTTCTGCAGCAAAGGTGGCTCCTGATATCGAGTTTGTCTCCTCAGCTTGGAGGTGTATGTGGCACAAAGAATTTCAGAGTCACAAGCCTGGCTGGGAGAGAGAGGGAAGGCGCGTACGTCTATGATGGGTCTTCTGATGGTTGCCACCACTTTGATGGTGGCAACATGTTTTCAGCTCTGTCAGAGGGTGCAGGTTGGGGAAAAGATGACAGGGCTTGCCTTGCTCTGAAAATACTACATGGTATTAACTGTGTGCCTTTGATACGTTCAAATGGAAGGGCTGGTGATGCTTTGTTCTGAATTTCTCCTTGTACCCTTGCTTGTCATTAGATTACTCAATGAGAAAAACTTGTTGTAAAAATTGATCAGTAATTTATCATTGTTTCTATCTTATCCATACCATATAAGATATATAACATGTAACTAAGGGTGGCATAATTACTTAGATAAGGGATAATTCTGCAAACATTTACGTATGTAAATTCAAAAGAGGGATTTGTATTACTCCAATTAGTCATACATTTTAAATCCCATTTATTTAAAAAGTATGGTACTGAAAACTTACACCCATGTTTGAGTTGCTGTCACTTTACTTAAAACATTGAAGAAACTTGGATTTTTGCATCAGACAGATGTTTCTAACACCTTTTTTTCAAAGACTCCTCATTTTCTGTGGTAGTAGTTCAAACAGTGATAAAAACCAGACATTTCAGTTTATTTCAGTTATTACCACAATTATTCATCTGTGAACAGATTTTGAGCCTTCCCTGGCAACAGGATGGAATAGCAAAGTTTAGGATTGTATCAACTGGTTTCCCAAGCTGCACAGGCATGTAACTCAAGAGCAGGACTTGAGGAGGAATCAGTATCTTGAGCAATTAATCATCAGTTATTAAATGAAAGAGAAAGTTCAAGTTTGGTAAATTAATAATGCTTGGTAGTCACAGAGAAGAATTCAGGCGCTTGTGAAGCCTGGGAAAGCTGTATGATATCCTAGTTGTTTTTAAATTACATTAATAAAACCGTTTAAAATCCATCCTGGGATTATGCTTTTTGGTTGCTCTTAATCCATCAGGGTTGTTGTAGCGGAATTTCAAATGAGAAGAGTGTAAGAATGCCAGGTGGTTGTTTTGGTTGTTTTTTGTTGTTATTCTTTTGCTTTTCTGAGCAAGTATAATTTTTCTGATGAATTTATGGCACTTGACTTGGATGACAGCTATACCTTGTGGTAGAGGGTATTTGGAAGAGTATGTATTGACATATGCGTGGCTTTTACACAAATAAGACTATGTATCTGTAGTTATGCTAAATGAGAACTGAGAATTACAATGGCTATTTGTTCCTGTTTACTGAGGCCAAGAAAAAAATGTCTTCCCCATTTTATAACTAGATGGGCAGATGGAGTAGAAAATAATTTTGCTTGGCTTTTGAAAGCTGGTGAAGACTTGTTTTGCATGTTCGCTTCTCACAGAACAATTTCAGGTGGTGCAAGGTCACATCCCTGAAGAACAGAGAGAGTGAATGCTGTCATTGCCTCCACCCCAAGTATAAAGACAGAGTGCTCTGAGCAAGAAGGCTCGAGTATGAGGAGAAAAGCTGTTGGAATAACCAAAACTGAGTATCAGAACCTTGGGTTGGAAGGTAAAATGTTTTTGAATGTACCTTACTAAGCCTAATACACCTTACTTAGCCAACACCCAGAAAACATGAGACACATGACTCAAAATACCAGGTTCTGTCTTTTGTTTTGCAAAGGGCAGGAAAATCAGTGGTGTAGAGTTTTTGCACAGCTGCTGTAGACTCTTCAACCTGTCCAGGGAGGCAAGAGGAAAAAGGTGATATAGAGAGAGAGGAAGAGTTTTATGTTTGTAGAGTTTTATCTACAGATGGGGGCAAATGGCTCCATCTGTCTCCATGTTTGGAATGGAGGAAGTAGCTGGTGAGGGTTTCAGAATAAAGACTGGTTGGGTACTTGTAATTAATTTGGGAAATAAATCTTTCCCTGATATAGGGAGTATGGAGTAGCTAAGGGAAAGCAAAATAATAGCATAGGAGTGTGCTGCAATCTTCTCCCTTGATTGATAGTTTTCCTGTTTCAGCTGCGCAGCACAGATAGGTGAATAATCTTTTACGCTTGTTGAAAGCGGGAGGAAGAAATCAGCTAATAGACAGACAGCCAAGACTAAGATTTTAGAGAGAATTGCTGAATAGTCGTAATGAAAAGAAACAGGGAACAACGGGAGGTTAGGGAAGGTGATGTTTGAGCATGGTACGTAGACTCCTGTGAGACGCAATTTGCAGAGAGCTCAGCCATGTGGTGTCTCATCTGACACAGCTAACCGAAGTGGTGAAGTGTGTTCTCAAAGGCAAGGCAACAGTAAACCTAGCGAGGGAAATGGCTTCTTGCCACTTGTCCCAGAAGTGTTACCCTGGATGGGAAAGGCATCTTTCTCCCCAGAAGCCAACTAACGATGATGGAAAAATGTCCATGTTCAAACCGTTTCAAAAGGACCACCCTTCTCTGTTTTCTTATTCTTAAAGCCACAGCAGGGAGTGAATACATGACACATAGGTGGAACAGAAACAAACTGTGTGTTCTAATGATTTCTATTGATTTCCAGGTAAGTGTATAATTTGACCAAAAAATCCTACTTAGATAAAGCCAAACTTAAAAATTAATGGGCAAAACATAGGCAAACAATTTTTACTTGTTAACATAGCTACCAATATAATTCTGCTGTTCTAGATGATGCAGGTTCCTGAACAGTTGCAACAGTGGTTTGCCAACCTGTGTCAGTCTTAGATTTACAACATTCATGCATATGTAAATGTGTGTCTATCTATCTAAATGCACATATATAATACGGAGTTAGTTATTCCTCTACATCAAACTTGAGAAAATTTGCTCATATTTTTCCAGAAATTTTATGATAAATCCAGGAGTTAGTTTTTTCTGAGTCCTCATTCAGTGTTGTGAGAACAAAATTTTGTTTAAAATATGCTTTATGCTTGGAGCTGGAGGTTTTGGATGTTACTGCTGGCCTGGTTTACTTCCCTCCGTTTCTCTTTTTCTGTTTGTCTCATGTGCCAGTCCCCAGACATCTGTGTGGGTATACCTATGTGTGGGAGTATATCCACACCAATGTGCATATACACAAACACACGTGTATATCTACCCAGGTGATTCTGGATTGTGGCTGGACAATTCTGGCTATGAGCTTCAGATTCATGAAGGAAAAATACTTCTGCCACCTTCTGGCATTCAGTTGAAAACAAGCTAACCACAGGCTTAGGAGTAGCTGCAGGCATGACGCAATAGAATATAATTTGCAAGTTCAAACTTGCAGTGATATTTTGGTAAATTAAGCTCTTTTTTTCAGTTTGAATGTGTAATGGAGAAAGTCATAAAAGGCACAGATTTATGTGCATAGCCAAGAGTACACATCTTTAAAGTACTCTTCAAGTGGAGATACCAAAGGAGAAAATGATAAGAATCCATTTCTGGTGAGGACCTGTGGGACACTGACGAAGTATCTCCAAGTTTGTGTTGTCTTTTCCCTCTTCTGGAGCATTCTTTGCTGTGATGAACACTTCTGATGCTGCTGAAGGCAAGAAAGTATCCGGATTTTTAAAGCAAGGATTACTGTTGAAGACCTTGAACAAGGACAAATGACTTGAGCTCCTTCTTCTGTCATGTGTTGTGTGTGATGTTTGTCATGCACTTGATCTCTCTGCCTTAATTTCTGACTGCAAAAAAGGTCTAATAGTACTACATTATTATTATATCTTTTTCTTCTCTGTTCTGTTGAAAATTCTTTTTATATCATCTTGGGTCTCACTAGTTTGGGACTGGTAGCAGCCTCATACCACGCACGTAGTAGGTGATGTGTGGGTTTTTCCCCTCCCCTGAACCTCGTCATACTCTACTTTCATCAAGAAAGTAGAGCCTAAGGTTTCTTTGCTCATGTTTGGTGTGTGTTTGTTTGTAATAGATAGTGTTTTGTAAGGACCTGTCAACTGAGTTACTTTACTAAATTATATGGACTAACCAGCTCTTAATATAATCTTCTAAATCTATCCGTTTTGGAGGATTTGAAGCAGTATTTGAGAGACAGAAGACTCCTGAAGATGAAATCTTGTCCCCTTTGATGTGAATAGAGCTAATATTCATCCCATATTACATTATTAATTCTTGAATCATATGGTTTCATGGAATACCATCTTTTTTTTTTTATCCGAGTTCTTCAGAGCTGAAGTAAACAGTCGTCTTTTCTCAGCCCTAAATTCAGAATATAGTAGTTCAGCTACCTAAATAGACTTCGAAAAATTAGTTCCTTTTCTTTGACAGTCAAGCTTTAGTAAATAAAAAAGATTAAGGTAGACAATCCTTATCACAATGGTAAAGGATTAGTGCTTTTGTACTTATTGCTTTAAAAAATTAGAACATCTTAATCTTTTAAAAACAATTTGAGTTTGGAAAAACAAATTGTATTGAAGCTAACAAGATGCTTGCCAAGTTCCAGGAGATGCAATTTGCAACGTCTGAGATATTAAACCTTGAATGCCTGAGTTTCTAATAGAAACAGGGACTCAGTATTAACTCTTTCAGCTCTAGTGTAGTCTATAATAAAGTGTATATTTTTATCTCTTTCTCATAAAACCCAGGAGGCTGCTGCTGGGTTTCTGTACTGTCTCAAGGGTACAAGATGAGAAATGAACTCCTGGCTTACTTGCTTCTGTCCCCTGAGAACAGAGACCACCGTAATACATAAATATATACTCCATAATTACTTTTATAAACTGATTGTGCACTCTCTTGAAATTGAGCTGTGTGTATTTTAGCCTGCCACTACCATTGTGCGATGAATTCAGAATTTCACCATAATACTTAGACCTTTGTATTCTCAGCCAGAATATATCTGTGATCCTACTTGTATCCATATGTCTTTGTGCTAGCATGGCCATATGAGTTTAGCAGTTGGGATGCTTTGGTTTTTATTCTCCTGAGGTACTTAAAATAGTACTTGAAATACAGCAAGCATATTGTCTTATGGTTCTGCTACTAAACTATCCCCACTTAAACTCTAGTCTCAACCCGCTAGTGACTACAGGAGTCTCTGTTGGTATTCGTACTTTCTTAATCTATTGACAACATTTCAGCTGATACATCTTAGGGTCTAACTGTGGGTGCGCAAATTGCTAGATCACAGACAATAAACCTCTAATAAGCACTGGTGTTTCTCAAACTGATGGAAGTTTCAAATAATAGCAAAATTTTTTTGTTGTTCTCTGAGGGCATGACCTTATTTTTCATAGTAGTGAGTTTCACCATAATTATGTTATCTGGTTTCAGAAGTCATCATCTTTTGAAATGTTCTTTAAAAACCTCTGTATTTACTTCCTATTTTTCTATCACAGTTAATTCCTTTAACAGTATTTGTCAGGATCATTACTGATAATATTAAATAACCAACTAAAACTCTCAGGTTCAAAAGGAGTAACTGCTGAGAAGATAGGATAACTGTGAAAAGCTCAAAATCTAAGGATGGCAGAGGAAATTTGGAATTTCTTTAAGGTCCTCTATTGCGAAGGTAGGACTCTTGTCTGTACATAGCTTCGTTTAACTCATGATTGCACTATCCAACAAGATCAATTATTTTTTATATATATATTTTTACCCCTCTGGCTTTAAGATTTTAAAATTTATTAAATGCACACCACACCTGCAGAAATTTTAATAGGTAAGTGTCATTCTTCTATACTTAAGTTTGACTGTAGGACCAGTACCCCAGGAAGTCTTTCTTTCATTTGTTATACTTCCCCCATATTACACAGATTCAGTCTGTTTTACTATGATGTCTCCGTTTGCTTCTTCATTGTCCGTTATCTTGCTATAAATATCATTCCATTTCTGACTATAATGTCATCATATTTGTATTCGTCTTGTTGCTGTTTTTACATCTTGCACTGCTCTCTTTGTTTGGATGTGGCTGTTAGTATATCCCCGTTAACATATTTTTATAGTCTCACAAATTAAAAGCAGTTTTAGGGACTGTGAGCCCTGTGTGCTCTTTAATAAATTTTCTTCCAGTGGTTTCAGTCTCTCAAGGCCAGCACAGAAAGTCTTATCTGAAAGAATCACCTAAGAAAGGTTCATTTTAATGAGAACACTTTTCAGCGGTTACATTTACTGACTGTTTCTTTTTACCACGTCTTTTTTCTGCCTGTTCCTCTTCATTAGCTGCACCCTACTTTAATTTGTACTGTGCATCTCACCTACGTATAAATGTTAATTTATCTAGCAGTAACTTTACAATGACACCTGACCTAAGTGAAGAAATATTTCTTCCTTCCTCCTTTCCTTCCTCCTTTCCTTCCTCCTTTCCTTCCTCCTTTCCTTCCTCCTTTCCTTCCTCCTTTCCTTCCTCCTTTCCTTCCTCCTTTCCTTCCTCCTTTCCTTCCTCCTTTCCTTCCTCCTTTCCTTCCTCCTTTCCTTCCTCCTTTCCGTCCTCCGTTCCTTCCCCCTTTCCTTCCTCCTTTCCTTCCTCCTTTCCTTCCTCCTTTCCTTCCTCCTTTCCTTCCTCCTTTCCTTCCTCCTTTCCTTCCTCCTTTCCTTCCTCCTTTCCTTCCTCCTTTCCTTCCGTCTGTCTTTCCTGCCTCAAGGCTATGTTTCTTGTTCTACCTTGCTGACCTCTTCCTTCTGTGTCTCTGATGACAGACCAGTCAATTTGTCCCTCATGCAATTCAACAGTTCCTGGGACTGTGTGAATCTCCAATCTTCTCAATTTTATTTTTCCTTCATCTGGTTTGTAGTTGCTTCCTACCTCCCCTGTCCTCTTTCTCCTCTCCTTCATTTATGTTTTTAATATTCTGTATGTTGTCCTCATCATCCATAGGTCTCAGCCCTTGGATTTTATCTTCCTCTGTGCTTGCGGGGTTCATCTGGTCTCTTTTTTTTCTTGTCTATTTGCTCTAGGCAGCATTTCTGTTCTCTGTGCAGTTATCTTGCCCCTTTACCAACTCTTTCTTGCCTTATTTGATCATTTCTCTGTCTTGTCTTTGTGCTCACATGCGCCAGGTCTTTCTGTTTGCAGGTATTTACAATTCATATCATGTCAAATTAATATTTCCTCTTCTTCCATGTGTGTTCTCTTCAAAAAATTTTGGAATTTCCCTCCTGTCTCCAGATGCATCTATAGTCCTTAGTTCTTCTCTTAACATGCTTTCTATCAGATGACAGTGTTATGTTCCCATCGGGTAACCACTAAAGGATGTATTTTTATTCAGTTTTTTCAGCTAGTAAAGTTTATTGTCACATTCTTTTGAGTGTCCTGAAAAACAGATGTAAACCTGATATAAAAATACAGTCCATTCCAATGTCATGGTCTTTTCCTTCTCTCTTTATCATTACATTTAACTCTCACAGACTTCCTGTTTCAACACCTTCTATTTGTTGACTTTCGAAGACACTGTCTTCCATTGTATGGAAGCTCAGGTACATCGAAACTCTAACACAAATCTGTATTATGTCTAAATTCTACCTCAGTAACAATGGGAAGAAAATCACAGTAGTTAAAATGCTAAAAACTATTTGGTTTCCAGAACAGAATCAAGGCATAATCTGTAATGAATGCTGGCTTCCCTGGAGTCAGAAGATAAGCTGTTGCTCCAGACAATGTAGAAAGGTTCATTCTTGAAAACCCATTTGTCTATAACTTTACAAACACTATGTAAGCTTGTGTTAGATGAAATGGAAATTGTTTCAAAGGACGAAATACAGCTTTTTAAATTAATAACTTTGCCATACTCTTCTGAATAACTGTATGTAAGCATTTAGGAATACTAAGTATGTTTTCCAGTCAAATCTGCTCATGCCCTATTCCTGTAATATAAATTTTTAATGTCATTCTTGCTGCCAAAGATAAAACTGATAAAGACTGGCAGTAATGACAGAACAATGGGGGCTCCAGTGCATCTCTGCAAGATTTGAGAAAGTGCAGATGCAAAACATCATGGGTTTTGACCCAAATGGTGAATATTTGAACATCTGCTTGGAAACAAAATCTGTGAACAAAAAGGAAACTTATTTGTGCCTGCTTCCCATTGGTGTATGCTGTGTATGTACGCTGTGCTAGGTGACCACTGCCTTTGCTTACCTTTGTTTAGCCTGTAAGGCTTTACATAAAGTTGTTAGGGCTGTGGACACACAAAAGGAGAGTTAGCCCTTCCATTACCACCATTACTGCTCCCCAAGGGTTTCTTTCCTCCTAGAGCAGCCTGAAAGGGTTATCACTTGGCAAGTACACAGAAGCCAAGTATCCTCATGCAGTACAAAGAAAAGCAAATATTCTTTCCCCCTGGCAAAGCTGATCAGGAAGTCTTCTGGTTTGAGATGGTTAAGGTGATCTTTAAGGTGTTCTTTAGTGCTCACACAGCCTGTGGCACTGTTCGTGCATGTATAATGCACTACGACTGACAAGAAGGTCTTCAGACCTGTAAGGATTTTGCATTATTTATGTTTTTATTTTGAAATTTAAAATATGAGTGCTGTAGGCGGAAAAGGACTGGTTTGAAAGTGATCATGTTTGAGGCTGAGGCAAGACTAGTGTCATCTTCTTTCCTTTAAAACCAGACAGGATTTATAAGGAATTTAAGAGACAAGATTGCACGTATGTGAACAGATGAAAAAATGGATAATGGACAGGGTATCCTTTGATGTGGATATACCTTTCCAAGTTCATAGAGTTTAAAAACCCATAACCTATGTAAAATAACAGCCTTGCAGTGTGACAGGCAACTCTGTGCCAGAGGTAATGAATCAGTGTTAAAACCGTAGGTTCATAAAAATCAAAGTGGTCTCTTCACCCTATAGCTGGTTCTTTCAGTTCAGAGTTTATGTGATACATTCTGGGAGCTTCAACTATCATGCTGTGAAGACAAAGCATACTTCTTTTTAAAGAGGAAATTAAGAATGTAGAAGTTGTTTTTCACTGTTTGGTATTGTATGCATGTTAGAAAGCTAAGAAGTTTCATCTCTCTTTAATGATATAGTTACCATCTGCTGTTTATACCTACAAAAATATCAAACTCTGGAAAACTCTGTGCAAACTCTATAAAGTTGTATTGAACTCCAAGTGCAAGCTAAAGTTGGAGCTTAAGCTATTTTTTCTGAGTTAGAGCTGAGAAAGCACAGTGTATGAGACTGGTGGTATATACTGGAATGTGTTATACCCTGACTGTGGAACAGCTGCTTATTATGAGAATAGAGATCAATCATCCATTCTGAAAATAGGTTTATTCACCCAGAGTCTGTGCCTGAAAAGGCATTTTCAACCTTCACACCTATGTCTAGTCACCTCCATGTAGGCATTGCAAACAAACAGAAAACTTAAACCAGTAAATTGTTTAAGTGGTAAATTCTTCTCTTAATGGGAGACAGGGGGAGAACCAAAGCAAACCAACCAAAAAAACCCAAGCTCCAAATGCTGATCAGTTCTGATGAATTTTAGTTTGTTCTCTGGAATGTAGCTCTTTCAGGAGTACGGTTCTTAACAAAGCACTACAAAATTGTCTCTAAAAAGCTGAAACTTTTTAATAGAATATAGATGTGCAAACCTGTTATCCTCAAAAAGAAATTCAGTGTCTAAGTGAGCAAAATTTAGTTATTATTTTTGAAGATTTCATTGAGTCTTCAAAATCAACTCAGGGTGTGGCTTTGGTAAAATTTTAAGTACTAGATTTCTGAGAGGTTTTGTTCTTTCATTAACATTAGATTTATGTCTTTACGGAAATGTTGCTTTCTGACAGCTGTGTAATTATCTGGTGTCACCACTGTGCCATGTAGTTAAATGGTCAACAGTTACCACGTTTATAAATAGAATGTGACATTTAAGCTTTGAAAAGTAAATTCTTACTGAATGCTTTTGGAAGAGTTCCATATACAGTACTTTTATGCATCAGTCAGTGGAATATGCATTAAATGGAATGGCAACAGAGATTGACTATAATAAGCGTTACCTATAAAATGAGAATAAGATTAAAGAGAAATCCCAAGGCATTACCCTGAAATGATTAAAAACAATAGGCAATGACACACATATTACAGTAGTTACTCAAGAACATTATAGCTGTGTAGCCGGAAGTTGCAGTGTATAGTTCCTCTTCTCCCACTCTTCCTTATAATTTTCTTCATCTCCAGTGTTTTGCCTGATTAACATTAAACTTTTATGGAGGTTTTCTTCAGTGTAGTTTGTGGTTTTTTTTTCTGATCACCTATGACCTAAGTAACAGGCAACTTGTGCAGTACAAGCTTTAAAATATATTATTAGTATATTTCAGTTTGGGTTATTATCAAATCATATTGTGCAAAATGTCATGTATACCTTCTAACTAGCATTTGTCAACTGTAGGTGTGTGTGCTAAAATCTGGTGCAGGTTTGGGTCATATTTACTCCTGTTTCTGTGAAATGTTCTGTTAGCAACTGAAAATGGAACTCAATTGTGGACAGTATTTGGGAATTTGCGCTGGGATGTATTTTTCTTTTTTTTTCTTTTTTTTACCTCCTTTTTTTTTTTTTTCCTTTCTCTTCACACACCACACACACACACCCTTCTGCCTTTGTTAGGTTGAGTTATTTAGCTTGTGGAGAAACTGGGAATTGAGTCAGAGGTCAAGAAAGGACTATCACATATCTTTTGGGCAGAGACCATAAATGAAATATTACAGAGTTTGTGGGGAAGAACAACAGTGGATAGCCATCCCAGACTAATGACCAGATATCTGAGTAGGAGAGTATAGAGATTGATATGACTGATTTGACCTATCCTTTGTGGGAGATTCATGCTGAATATGCCAGGTTTATAGGCTTATACTACTGGAGGAGCCCATAATGGTTAAAATACCATCCAGTTTCATGATAGCCTTTCAATAATCACTTGTGCTTTGTCAGTACCACTGAAGGAAGAATAGCTTTTCTTAGCAACGCAGTTCTGCAGAATATTAACAAGGAAATATCAGGCATCATGTTTTAATGTAACAGTGCATGATAACTTGAAAAAACATCCCCACTGAGTGAGGATTTTTAGTAATATGTTTATAGAGTGTAGACCAAGAATGAAGTAATATGCACAGTGAATTATCAAGAAATGTGGATGTTAAAATCACGTTATGCTTGTGGTTCATTAATCACTTGTATGAAGCTAATATGTACCGAGATTTGGAGTTGTGGTTCGTTAATCACTTGTATGAAGCTAATATGTACCGAGATTTGGAGTTCGCAGCTCCTGTTGTAAGCGTATGGAAATTAGCTGTATCATTGACATGAGGTAGTGATAAGTGAAAGACAGGGACTCAGTGAGCCTGCTAAGTGTTTTTTAAAAAGTATGTACATGCACATGTCTAGGAAGATGTTCAGGAAAAGGAAGAATATAAAATATCTGGCAAAACTTTTTTATTAAAAGTACAAATTCTTTGTGGAGAACAACGATCAGTAAGAAAGGATCAGGTTCAGTGGATTTTCTGATCTGAAAAAGTATGTTTCTTTAAATTCCCATTTTACCATTTAGAGAAGGAAGAATTTCATATTTCACTTTGAAATTACATTTAGAAATTTTAATTAACCTGTATTAAATGAGAAAAATAAACTTACAGTCCTGATTCAGTTTACTGCAACTGAGTTTTTTCTCTTCAAGATTTTTAGTCCAAAATGTCTTAGTTTTATGACTTTTCCTCTAGAGTTGGGATGTTGTACAGTGGCCTGGAAAATTTTGGTTTAATCCTTGTACTAATGGTACCATTAGCAATTAAGCTTTAGAAACAATATCAGTTTGGAGTATTCTTTAGTACACAATAAGTATTATACAGGCATTTTTAAAAATGATTTTTATAAATATTTTATTTATTGTGGCTAGTAATGCTTTTTATTTATTTATATTTTTTTTTTTAATTTTTACATATATATATTTTTTTTTTAATCTGTTAAACGTTATAGGATTTACACTTCTTTGCAGATATGGAACCAAGAGGTATTTTTTTAAAATGCAAAGGAAAGAAATGTTCTAATGAAGTGCAAGAATCTCAGTAACTGGTATAGAGAAATTGTTTTTCTGTGAAGTTCTATTACCTATGCAAGTCACTCATAGACAAAAACTGCACTATTTTAATTGAAGAAGTTTCTACATGTAAGTTGGCTATCTAGGGGATATAGGCTGAACTCATCTGCTCTACCAGAATTGACTTTTTCGTATCTCCTAACTTAACTTATTTGTATCCAAGACAAATCCAGAGCTTCTCAGATAAACAGGTGCACTTTGATACTATCCAATTAATTACTGTCAGAGGTATTGCATTGGAAACCTGCTCTGTATCTCTTCTTTGGGATCTAAACCACTTCCCTGATTCCTAGGATGTTTTCCTGGATGTTTAAGTCAAGAACAAAGCCATTTTAAAAAATAAAAGCCCATCTTCTGCTATGAAGCCCAGCAGCTGGAACTAGATTTGGCTCAGGCTTACAAAATGCTATAAAGAAGGTAGTGACTTTTTTTTTCCTACCACCCCATTGCTGCTTTACTATAATAGATTTCAGGATGGTTCTGAAGAATTTTTCATAATTTTTGTGGGGGAAAGAAAAAGCAGTAGTTAAATCATTTGTCCAAGATGTGGAGGGAAAAAAAAAAAAGCTGCTTTTGGAAGCCGGTCACTGACTACAAACTTGCTTGGGACAATAAGAGCTGGAAACAGTTTTCTTTTGAAACCTGTCCAGTGGCAAATGTAAAATGAGCAAGTAATGAATTGTAAGGGTCGAGACTGATGCCTTATGAAAGATTTGCAAAAAGCTGAGATTTAGAAATGATCACTTTCCCAAGTCTGTCTTTATTTATACATTCATTACAAATAATAAAAAAGAAAAACAAAAGAAAAAAGAGGCTTATCTGTCATTGTCATACTGGTTGCTTCAGAAATACGAAGGAAAAGGTGACAAATAACCTCAGAAAAAACAGAGATTTATTATATTTGCCTGTGATGAAAGCATTTATTTATTTATTTATTTATTTCGTAGTAGTAAAGCTGACCTTGAGTATTTCCTAACCTCATCCCCCACCATCCTGGTCTCTAAAAAGAACTCAGGTCTCCTGCAGGCTCTTTCTTCAGACGCTCACTAGTTAGCTTGCCCTGTGCCTGGTTTTCTGCTGTAAATGTCCTGGGGGCTGGCCGTTGGCAGTCTGTTTGGTTGGCAGGGGTCTGCAGTGGGGTTGCAAGCTGGAATACAGCTCCATAGGAGGAGCTTTGTAAGGGGGCCTGCTTCCTGGACCTGGGATGTCAAGATGGTTGGGCGTATCTGCCGGTGCCTCCATGGAGTACTCACCACATTGCAGGTGTATCTGCTCTCTGCTGCCAGCTGTAATTAGTCATTGGTTGGCAACAACTTTGATTTTGTGTTCTTTTGATATCTTTTAGAACATTCTTTCCAAATTGTTTTCTAAATGTGAACTCCTCAGTTTATCTTCTCTTTCATTTATTTTTTTTTTGGAAAGCTATGATGCTCTTTATCCTCACCATTAAGGGTAAAGGATGTGCAAATAATACCCTTTATTACTTTGATACCTCTCCTAGCAAAACACTCTGGTGGTTCTTTAATATTGTGGATTTCAGGGTGGCAGCCCTTGTTTTCAAAAATGTAGACACATGGGGACCATCTGTGTTTGCCATCTGCAAGACATTTCCTTCTAGGATCCTGGGGTTGGTTACGGGGCTTCCAGACATCC